>NW_021633065.1:0-116692 GCF_004799145.2 Neltuma alba | reverse complement strand
AAAACAATTAAAACATAATTTTATTGTTAATTAAAAGTTTTGATTGATTGGGTTTCAACAATTCATGAAGCTTAGGAGGCTTCATAGCTTGAAAAATGCTTAAAAAAATACGTACAATTTTTTTTTAAACTAATGATACTTTTACATTGAAAGCAAGCTTCGGATACACTCTATTTATGAAATGAGACCTAATTTTCCTCAATTGGATCAATCCTCATGTCATTAATAATTCACATCTTACACACACAAACTACTTGTGTTTATTATTAACGAGTCATTGTCAAAAAACAATTTAGCTCAACCGTTGGATGCAACTTAATTACATGAACATAATATGAGTCGTCGACTAATATAATATTTTTTATAATTAATATTTATGAAAGAGACAATTGGAGAAGAAGCCCCTGTTCAAAGTTTTATTTATGAGAAGGACCTAACTCAAAATATTGGTACTCTCTGTGCACAAAATTTGTAGAGCATCAATACGTTCTATATATAAAAAATTTATCAACTGTTTTCACCAATAAAATTTTTAATCCCCATTTTTCCCTATATGAAATTACTTGCTGTAAATTTTAACTTTTTGAATTATGATTAGTGTAATTTACATATATATTTTCGCATCCTCATGAGTATATAAAATGTTCACTATTTTAAAATATATCTGTTCATTTGTTCACTATTTTAAAATACAATTCACTTAAAAATTGTAGAAGCAAGTAAAGGATTGAAAGCATATCCGGAACAAACGTCGCATATTCAAATCAACACCCAGATATTGCAGATAAAAACTGTAATTACAATTATTTATATATCGATCTTGGAATATAAAATTGAGAATTACATAATCCTTATTACTATCTTGAGCAGATCTTATATTTAGGAACGGCGGGAGGCAGTGTTAGTACAAAAGTAAGCCAACATTTGGCTGAATCAGCTACCGTTAACTTGACCCTTAGCAGTTTGCTTTGATTCCTCCATTGTTGTTGAGTCACTGTTCATAAGCTTTGCCGGCAAAGCTCTCATGGTGGTGAAGTAATGTTGAGGAGGTGGTCCTCTGGTGGGGCCCGGTCTTCCACCGCGAACTCTGATTAGAAGAGAATGAGAAAAGCTATAGCTAGTTAGATTCTGATAAAGGAAATTAAGTGATGAGAGGAAGAAGAAAGAGAGAAAATGAAGAAGCAGAAAGCTAAAAGTACTGACTGAATCAAGGACTGTTCTGAGCGTGGAAAGAAGTTGACGACTCGAGCAAGATTTTCCGGCGAGAAATTTCCCAGTAAACGGCGAGACATGGTGAGGAAGACGATGAACAGATTTGCGTCTGTGATGATTTGCTCACAATGATGCAGCTGTGAGTGAAGGAGATTAGTGAATTATAGAGACAGAGATCAAATTAATTTATATAGTGAAAATGGGAATAGCCCTGTCGTATTATTGAATTCATGGGTCCACAAAATATAATTATTTATGATCTTCAACTTGTTCAGCGATCTCTCTTTCTTTAATCAAATCATCACGAGGATTATAAGTCTTCGCTGGCTTTTGTCTTTAGGTGTCAGATGTCCATGGCCCATTCTTACCCAAACGGCCGGGTGGCACACGTCTGTCTTTCTCTCTGTTCTCTTGTATTACTTTCTCCGTTTCAATTTATATACTGGTAATATGTTTTGAAGTAGTTTCATCCGTGACTCATTGAGTTTATTATCTTTGGGTTTTTAAACTACAAAATTATGTCACCTTTCTGCCAAACTCCTGTTGGCTGCAAACTCAATTGAATTCGTGAACTGACCCATCAAGTTTACCGATTTTGTATTTCTAATTTACAAAATTGTATTAACTTCTTTTTTAAGTACTCAATAACTCTTTGATTTGTTGCTGAGTTAAGTGAGCCAAACACTAGTGGGTAAAACTCATTTTCTAGAATGTGCAGGAGGTCAGCCTGATTAAAATAAAAAATAACTATCCTTTGCTTTGTATTATTAATTAGCAAGTCTAGAGATTAATGTCTATCTCGTTACTTTTGGTAATTAAATATGCCAAATTGTCGGGTTGATTAATTACAATTTAAATTTCACTCAATGTGAGAATTCATCTACAATGTAATTAAACAAATAAATTTTTATAAAACAATTTTAGACAGAAGTTTCGACTCAACTCAAATCAAGGGCAGCACGTTTTGTTCAACACCTACCTATAACGGCAAGAACTGCACTTTCTTATCAAAAAGGGAGGAGGTGATTGATTCATATTACGAGCGCGTGTAGGTAGGTGTGAACAAGTTTGCATGGCATTATTAGTTGTCTATGCGACGACCTTCATATTCAATTGAAGACTTTGAATAACAATGCTTTATTAAAAGACGACTTAAACTGTTAACTCAAATAATTAATGCATAAAATATGAATCAATCATCATCCGGGTAGCTAATAATAATATGATACTAAGAAATTTAATTTAGTTTTAAATATAAGATTTAAATTTACTTTGTCTCTCATATTTATTCATATTTTTTCAAGATAGTCCTTAGCTTATAGTGCACATATTAAACATTTCATAAAATAGTAGTTCTAGCTAAAATATATTATTAATAAGGGTATTTTTAAAAAGAAAATATCTATTTATTATAAATAACTAACTAATTAATTTTTTTAATTTATTCAAGTTAGTTAATTAACTCTTATATTAAGTGCTTGATATAAAGCTTTGGATATAAAATATTGTTTCTAGCGCCTTCTCGACCTTAAAGATGATGCAAGCCGGGTTAAAACATAAGGCATGCACTTGAAACAGTTGAACTACTCCACAAAAATTTGCTTTTTTAAAGAACTCAAGTTGAGTTTGACCAAAAACAAAAATAAAGAACCCAAGTTGGACCCGAGTAGAGTCAGGAAAACGGGCCGAGCCCGTCGGGCCAATCCGTTTAGGCCCTGAAATTATGAGGGCGGACTTGATATTTTTCTCTTAAAATGAGAAATAAGCCTTGGAGGGCTAGCCTTGGAGGGCCAAGGGCTTAAAAGGGCCGGCCCTTTTAAGCCTTTTTATTTTTTTTTTTATTTTTTTTAATTTTTTATATAATATTAATGTTATTAATTTTTTACATTGTTAATAATATTTCAAATATTTAGTTATTATTATCATTTTAAAATTAAATTTAGTTTTAGACAATAATTTATCCAATTAAATTTTAAAAAATGGGTTAATTTGGACTTTAATAATGATTTGATTTATATTATATGCGTTGATACTTTTAAACTATATATATATTTGATAATAGAATATTTTATACTTATATAACTTGTGATTCTATAATTTGAATTAGAAATTCATGAGTTTCAACAATAATGTTTCTCACATTAAAGTAAAATAATAGTTAGATTGCAAAATTTAAAAATAAAATTCTTATAAAGAAGAAAAACTTGATATTTTGTTACGAAAGAAAAATATACTTATGAAGAAAAATAATTAATTATAGTGATGATGAAGTTTCAAAAGATTAATGATAGTGTTTATTTATTGCACAATTGCATTATAGATAAAAATTTAGATGTTGTTATCTTGTTAATGAATGTTTTAGATGTTGATGAATATTTATATATGATGATATTTTATATTTGTAACTTAATTTTATTCATATTTATGTCTTTTACTAATAATTTCATTGGTTTATTTTATATTTTTATAAAAAAAATATGATAAATATAAAAAATAGTATTTTTTCTTAAACAGCTAAAAGCCGCGGGCCAGCCCTAGCCCTGTAGCTTAAGGGCCGGGCTTAGCAAATTGAGGTAGTTTTAAATTTTCAGCCCTGGAGGGCCGGCCCTTTTAAGCCTGCTAGCCCTGAAGGGCCGGCCTTGATTCCCAGCTCTAGACCCGAGAGTTGGTTGTGATATATTACTCTGCTCGAACGTACTTTTAAAATTGATCAATTAAAAAAAGGACCGATAATATTAAATAATAAAGTATCTTGTAAGAGATTTGATTATCATAGTCAATAATCAAATATGATTTTATTAATTTTTTATCACAACATATGAATAAAAATAAATAAAATAAAGAGTCACTCAGAAGACATTAAAATCCGCAAAAAATTAAAAAATATTTTTATTGGTAATTAAAAGTTTTGATTAATTGGGTTTCAAAAACTCATTAAGATCAGGCAGGCTTCATTTATCGCCTGAAAAATGCCTACCAGTGCCTACGACTTTTTGTCTCAACCCTCAGCTCGTCAAATGAGACCTAAGTTTTCCTTATCGGATCAATCTCATTTCATTGAGAATAATATTATACGTATTTATATCTTAAATATACCACTGCCTTTATTAATTATTAATAAGCCGTTGTCCAAAAACAATTTTATCTCAACTGTTGAGTACAACTTGATTACAAGAATATAATATAGGGAACGCGAATGATATAATTTTTTTTTTGCTTTAATAATTGAAATTTTAGAAATTACTTGCTGTAAATTTTAACTTTTTCAATTAATGATTAGCATAATTTACATATCTATTTTAGTTTCAATTGACATGGGGTTAGGGAGAGGACACATCTGAATCCACTGTTGATTTCATAAGTGTATAGGATGTTCACCATTTTAATTAATACTCCCTTCGTTCCTTATTATAAGAAACAACTATCAAAATTATATAGTTAAAAAATATTAGTTAAATTTATTTAAAAGCTAAGATGTATACATATTTTTTAATTATGTCCTTATTTGTAAAGAGAGTACATAAGAGATAATAAATAAAAATTGATTATAGGGAAATAATAAGTGACGTATAGTTAAAGGTAAAAGCACATCTAGCATTCTTATCTTATTTCCTAGGTGCATCCAGTACCCTCATTTTTTATATGGTACATCCAGTACCTTGACCTTGGTTTCCTAACAGCCCGATATTATTGGGTGCAGGATATATCAAAAATAAAAATTTGGGTGCTGAGTGTACCGCATAAAAAATAAGAGTGTTGGATACACTTTTACTCTATAGTTAATACGAGTAAAAATGAAAAGACTAGTCTAAATTCTAGATAAAAATGATTCATTTTTTATATTTAAAAGCACGTATGACAGAGATTATTTCTCGCAAAAAAGAGAGGGAAGAAGCTAGTAATAAAGGATTGAAAGAATAACCCAAACAAAAGCTTTTTCAAACTAACACCGAAATTATATTATAGAGATCAAAACTCCTACTACAGTTATTGATCGATGTTGGTGAAAAACATGAGAATCACATCCTTATTATTACTAGTACAACAGCAAGTCAACACTTTGGAGAATCATCTACCGTTGACTTGACCCTTAGCAGTGTCCTTCGATTCCTTTATTGTTGTTGAGTCTCTGTTAATAAGCTTTGTCGGCAAAGCTCTCATGGTGGTGAAGTAATGTTGAGGAGGTGGTCCACTGGTGGGTCCCGGTCTTCCACCGCGAACTCTGATAAAAAGAGAAAGAAGAGAATGAGAAAAGCTATAGCTAGTTAGATTCTGATAAGGGAAACTAAATGATGAGAGGAAGAAGAAAGAGGGAGAATAGCGAAGCAGAAAGATAATTAAAAGTATATATACTGACTGGATCAAGGATTGTTCTGAGCGTGGAATGAAGTCCAGGACTCGAATAAGATTTTCCGGCGAAAAATTTCCCAGTAAACGGCGAGACATGGCGACGAAGAAGATGAACAGATTTGTGTCTCTGACTTGCTCACAATTAGGCGAAGGAGATTAATGATTTATTCAGAGATTGACGAGTGATCAAATGAATTTATAGCACAAGTGGGAGTAGTCCCTCTCGTATTATTAAATGGTTGGGTCCACTAAATATAAAATTATCTATCACTTCAATTGCATAGAGCTCGCCCCCCCCCCCCAACCAAAAAAAAAAATCTATATATCTATCTATGTATTTATCTAATGGTCATCTACTCCCTTCTGTTTGATATATTTCATGAATTAGTAGTTAAAATTAGTTTAAAAATAATAAATAGATCATAAATGTAATTTTTTTCCAATTTTTTCTTATTTATTAAGAAAGCAAATAAGAGAGGAAATAAATGAAAAAATAATGAAAGAGAATATATAGGATAATATTAATGAGAGAAATGGAGAATTAAATACAATCAACTAAAGGCGCAATAGGAAAAAAAAATAAATAAATACTCAGGTAAACTAAAGACTGAGTTTATATTTTGGACCAACTACTCTCTAAAGTTCATATATAGAGCCGGAGGGAATATTTATCTATAATTCTGTATAATCAAATTCAAACAACGAGGATTACAGGTCTTTGTTGACTTTTGTCTTTACGTGTCATTGGCTGAGTCAATCATGAGTACCACAAGTGTTAAATGAAGAAAACACCTGTACATTGACCCATCGATTTTACCAATTTTGTATTTCTAATTACAAAATTGTATTAACTTGTTTTTAAGTACTCAATAACTCTGATTTGTTGCTGAGTTAAGTGAGCCAAACATTAGTGGGTTAAAACAGCCTGATTAAAATAAAAAGTAATTATCTCTGGTTTTATATTATTAATTAGCAAGTCTAGAGATTAATGTCTATCTCATTACTTTTGGTGATTAAATATGCCAAATTATCGGGTTGATTAATTACTCCCCTAGTCCTTAATATAGGACCTAATTATTGAGTTGGTTTTGATTCCTAAATATAAGACCTATTTCTCATATTGATCAATTTTCTCTAAATTATCCTTATAGATACTGCCTCAACCATAATCAAGTAGAAGAGGAAGAGGAAGAGGAGAGTAGTATTAAAAAGATGATTATGGTATTTTAGGAAAAACATGTCACATTTTTTATAATTAATTAACTTACCTAACTTCCTTAATCTAATCAAATTAGGTAAACGGGTCTTATATTAAGGATCAGAGGAGTACAATTTAAATTTCAGTTAATGTGAGAATTCATGTACTACGTAATTAAAACAAATGAATTTTTATATAGAAATTTTAGACAGCAGCTCTAACTCAACTCAAATCAAGGGCAGGACAGGACGTTTTGTTCAACTCTTTCTAAGTATTACTATATTGGGCAGGTGAACCTATAACAAATCCTTGAGTGTTTATCTACGCACTTCAAAATCTAAAATACCTCCTGAAACATCACGAAAGGAATCAAACCCCCATCCCTTTTTGATAAGCAAGTGCAGTTCTTACCATTGAAATTACGAGCGCGGGTGGGTAGGGTAGGTGTGAACAAGTTTGCATGGCACTATTAATTGCCTATGCAACGACCTTCATATTCAATTGAAGACTTTGGATAACAATGCTTTATTAAAAGACGACTTAAACTGTTGACTTAAATAATTAGTAATGCATAAAATATGAATAAATCATTATCTGGTAATAATAATAATATGATACTAAGACATTTAATTTAGTTTTAAATATAAGATTTAAATTTAATTTTTCTCTCATATTTATTTATATTTTTTCAAGATAGTCCTAGCTTATAGTGCCCATATTAAAAGTTTCATAAAATAGTAGTTCTAACTAATGCATATGATTAGTAAGGGTATTTTTAAAAAGAAAATATCTATTTATTCAAATAACTACTCCTTTCGTTCCTTATCATAAGAGACATTTGATACTTATGGCAGTTCCCATATATAAGACACACTTAAAAGTTGTTCTATTTTTTTGATTAATTTCCTATTTACCCCTATTTATTTTGTCTCCAACTCATACTCTCTTCTTCCCACTTCTTTTTTTTTAATATTTAATTGTTCTCTCTCATACTTTCTCTCCTTATTAAGGGGGTATTGTTGGAAAAAATATTATACTTTTTACACATTAATTGTCCTCAACTAATTTTAACCGTTTTTTGATCAACGTAATTTGGTATTTGTCTCTTATAATAAGGAACAGGAGTAACAAACTAATTTTTTTTATTTATTTAAATTAGTTAATTAACTCTTATATTAAGTGCCTGATATAAAGCTTAGATAAATATTGTTTCCAGTGCCTTCTCAACCTTAAGTGCCTAATAAAACAATATCTATTTACTACAAATAACTAACTAACTAATGTTTTATTTATTTAATTAGTTAATTAATTCTTATATTAAGTGCCTGATATAAAGCTTGGGATAAAAATTGTTTCTAGCGCCTCTCGACCTCAGAGATGATGCAAGCCGGGTAAATATATAAGAAATGCACTTGAAACAGTTGAACCACTCCACAAAAATTTGCTTTTTTTAAAGAACCCAAGTTGAGTTTGACCAAAAACAAAAATAAAGAACCCAAGTTGGACCCGAGAGTTGGTTGTGATATTACTCGGCTTGAACTTACTTTTAAAATTGACCGATTACAAAAAGGGATTGATAATATTAAAATAATAAAAGTATCTTGTAAGAGATTTAATTAATAGTCAATAATCAAATATGATTTTTATTAATTTTTTATCATAAACATATGAATAAAAATAAATAAAATAAAGAGTCACTCAGAAGGCATTAAAATCCGTAAACAATTAAAAATATTTTTATGGGTAATTAGAAGTTTTGATTAATTGGGCTTCAAAACCTCATTAAGATCAGGCAGGCTTCATTTGTCGCCTGAGAAATGCTTACCATTGCCTACGAATTTTTGTCTCAACTCGTGAAATGAGACCTAAGTTTTCCTAATCGTATCTATCTTCATTTCATTGAGAATATATTATACGTATTTATATCTTAAATATATCACTACCTTTGTTAATTATTAACTAGCCGTTGCCCAAAAACAATTTTATCTCAACTGTTGAGTACAACTTTATTACGAGAATACAATATATGGAATGCGAATGATATTTTTTTTCTTTTGCTTTAATAATTGAAACTTAAGAAATTACTTGCTGTAAATTTTAATCTTTTCAATTAATGATTAGCATAATTTACATATCTATTTTAGTTTCAATTGGCATGGGGTTAGGGAGAGGACATATCTAAATCCATTGTTGATTTCATAAGGGTATAAGATGTTCACTATTTTAATTAATACTCTTTTCATCCCTTATTATAAGAAACGACTATCAAAATTACAGGGTTCAAAATATTAGTTAAATTTATTTAAAAGCAATAAATATGTAAGATACATACATTATTTTTTTTCTAATTATCCTTGTTTGTAAATAGAGTACATAACAGGTAATAAATAAAAATTTATTGCAGAAGAATAATAAGTGACATATAGTTAAGGGTAAAGGTGCATTTAGCACCCTTATCTTTTATATAGTGCATCCAATACCTTGGTCTTACTCTCGTAACACCTTGATGTTATTGGGTGCTGGATACACAAAAAAATAAGAGTTGGGTGTTGGATGCACCATACAAAAGATCAAAAGAACCCATAGCTATGGAGCCGAATCCATTAGTATGGAACATTTTCTTTTCCAAGTGAAATCCCCTAGTATATGAAAGAGTGAAAAAGTGCTTTCGTTGTTGTGGAATAAGAAGCCTTTGTATGATACATCTTTACTTTATAGTTAATATGAGTAAACTGGAAAGACCAGTTTAAAATTAGACAAAAATGATTTATTTCTTATATTTAGAGACACCATATTGGAAAGATTGTTTCTTGTAAAAAAAGAGAGGGACAAATCATATGTGAATACGGATATGCGACCTCTGATTTTAATTATAAGAACTTGTTGTAGACTATAAACGAGGTCTTAATAGTTAGGATCAGGTAGTAGTTCACTTGAAAGTTCTAGAAGCTAGTAATAAAGGCTTGAAAAGAATAACCCAAACAAAAGATTTTTCAAACTCACACCGAAATATTATACTCCCTCCGTTCCTTATTATAAGAGACAAATAACCAAATTACGTTAATAAAAAAACAGTTAAATTAGTTGAGGACAATTAATGTGTAAAAAGTATAATGTTTTTTCCAACGATGCCCCCATTAATAAGGAGAGAGTTATGAGAGAGAACAATTAAATTATTAAAAGAAAGAGAAGTGGGAGGGAGAGAGAGTATGAGTTGGAGACAAAAAATGGGGGTAAAATAGAAAATCAATACAAAAAAATAGAGACAACTTTAAGTGTCTCTTATATGGAAACATGCCATAAGCATCAAATGTCTCTTATAATAAGGAACGGAGGGAGTATTGCAGAGATCAAAACTCCTACTACTACAATTATTGATCGATCTTGGTGATAAAAAAAATGAGAATCACATCCGTATTATTATTAGTACAACAACAAGTCAATACTTTGGAGAATCATCTACCGTTGACTTGACCCTTAGCAGTGTCCTTCGATTCCTTCATTGTTGTTGCGTTCTATGAAACATTCTACTTTTTAACCTCCTCATGAGTATGCATTTGAGGCGTTATGGTTCAAGCGATTCACAAAACAAGCCCGTAAATTGAACTTTGTAATCGGTTCTCGGGTTACTGTTTACTAGTTAAATTTCAGATTTTCAGTCCAACTTTAAGCAATCATAACTCTTAGCACACACATTCATTTTAAGTGATCTACCACTTATCTTAAAGCTCAGGAGGTGTACTTTAATCATGCCAAATTTCATGGGCAAAGTCATTCATTTGTCATACTTCTACTCTGTTACTATTTTGTTGCTCAATTGGGGATAGCTTATCTTCTAACTTGCATTAACAGTTCATGATTAAGACTTTCCATACATAATATCATTCCATTCATACAATAACTATTCCCATACATTATCATAGCTAATTACTCAAGCCAACATCATCATTTATCATCACATACCATCAATGGCACATTTACAACATATATTAGTATATACAGTATACAACATAATGTAATACATTTCTTAAATTGTTTTCCTCTCTTTCTTGCTCCACTTCTTGATTTTTTCTTCTACCCTTTTGCACCTAGTATGGTTGGTTAAAGGAGGGTGAGATTTGGGAGAATCTCAGTAGCAAACATTACCATTTATGCATGCAAGATGAATACAAATGTATGACATGCTTTTGTGCACACAACTTTATTATTCATGTATAGTGAAATGCCATGGAAAGTAAACCAATTCATTCATATTCACATAACATAATGCCAAGGCATGCTTAACTAAACATAGCAATCATAATTTAGCAGTATAGCTTAGTCACATCATGGCATTCATAGCACATACACGCATACACATCAAGTACACAAGAAAGGTATGTTCGTTACCTTATATCTTTAAGCTTTCTTCTTGTTCCTTTTTGCTTTAACTATTAAGGTTGCTCGCTCAACCTTTGCCATCCATTTTTCTTGATATTTCATGGCCTTAAATGCATCATCACTTTATTTCCATTTGTTTATTAGAACCATGGTAATCAACAACATCAATACTTTGTTTTCTTTGAGCTATATTGGCTTCTAACTTTTGAGCTTGATTTCTAACCTTTCCAAAATTAACTCCATATACTATTCCCACATAATTTTCTATATAGAATCCATTTCTAAGCTCAAAATAATCAAAATCAAACTCCTCCCTACTCAACTTGATCTGGCCGAATATAGGGTCTTAGGGCTCAACATTCCACTTTTACTTCTAATACTTCCAACTTGTTTTCTCACCTTTACCCCGCATAATTTTTCATTTTAAATGCATTGGAAGTATCAAAATCTAATCCTAACCCCAAGAACCAGCCCTGGCTGAAATATTACTCAAGTTATGTAATCAAGAAATTCAACCAATTTTAACATAAAACCACTTGATTCTTGTTCCTTTCAAGCCTTTAAACATTATTCTAATATCAATTTCATCTTCTCCTATTCTTAAGAATTTCGTGCAGCATGTCCCCTTAGAGTTTCAAGTTCCCAAAAATCAGTAAAATTCATAACCAAACAACAATAAGGGTAGTGAAAACTACATCAAAAACCATGAACATACCTTGTTTAGAGCTTGATCTTGCATGGGACCACTTGGCCTTTTTCCCCCTCTTCTTTCTCTCTCTAGAAACCATTTTTCTAGAGCTTTCCCAAGGTTTCCATGGCTTAGGACAAAATGAGAGGGAGGGGAGGGGTATTTCTAGAAAACAAGACTGAATTTGGATTGTTAATCTTAAAAATATGTGGCTTGATTTGGACTGTCCATTTTCTCTTTTAATCTTATGGTAACAAGTGTCCTATGATATCATGATGATATCATGCTTATATCATCAAGCCATATGTCCCTAATCCAACCTTACACTTGTCTTGCATCTAACCATACACGTGTCATCCATTTTTCCCCATCTGATCCTACATTTGTCTCTTCCACGTCCCTTTATCATTGTGGCATTAAAATAGGGAGGATATTAATATAAAATTCGTGTAAAATACATCCATTAGGTATTCATCCACCTATCTTGCCATTTTGCACCGTAAAGGGTACTTTTTCGGGTTCTGACTTTCCCAGGACCACTGGGATATGCTATGGTACTATTTTCTCATCTCAAATAAATTCACATGGCATTATATAACATGCCCAAAGAGAGAGTGATGCTCTTTCCTTGTTCTTTCATTAAAATAATTAATAATATTTATTTTAGATTGATCTTCACCAAATTCTTTCTATTGGTCTACAACTCCGAGAATCTATCTTGGATACCAATACTATCTATTCATACAGGAAATTCCTATAATTTTTCTTAAGTCAAAAGTCAACTTCTAGACATTTGACTTTGACTTTCTCCGGATAGTGTATAAATAAGCTTTAAATTCAATTAAGCCAACTTCTTCGTTTTCCGGGAACGGAATTATTTTTAAAACCTATGATAATTCCTCGAGTATCTTCCCATTTTCTTCCGTTTATCTGAGACCTTCCTATATCTTAAATAATTCATTTTCAATAATACTCAAAATCAGTCAAAACCCTGAGAATTCCACAAATTCCTTCTAAGGGAATTTTCATCATTTTTAGCCTCATACAGGCTTCTGAACTTTATTCCTATTTTTCTGAAAATTTTCTAAAGTGTTCAGATTTTAATCTACCATTTTCCATTTTCTGAGATTTTTCTAGGATTTTCGAGCATAATTTTCATTTTTGCCCTTACCAGCCAAAACTTTACAAAATTACAATTTTACCTCTGGTTTGGCTTAACCTCAAAATTCACCTCATTGAGGCTTTCAACATAACTTTTGGCCTACATTTATCTCTATTTCTTATTCCCAGGCCTCGACACTTCTTCTAAACCTCTATCTTCTTTTTTTCTCAGTCCCACAAAACTTTCTCTTTGCGATTTAGTCCTTGGGAATCTTACTGTCATTCTAGGAAATTTTTGGGACCTCTGCCAAAAAAGTCTAATAGCCTGGCCATCTCAGATTAATTATAGTACTTCTAAGCCTAAAATTTAGAATGTAACACTTTGTTCATAAGCTATGTCAGAAAAGCTCTCATGGTGGTGAAGTAATTTTGAGGAGGGGGTTCTCTGGTGGGGCCATGGTCTTCCACCGTGAACTCTGATAAAAAGAGAGAGAAGAGAATGAGAAAAGCTATAGCCAGTTAGATTCTGATAAGGGAAATTAAATGATGAGATGAAGAAGAAAGAGAGAGAATAATGAAACAGAAAGATAATGAAAAGTATGCTGACAGGATCAAGGATTGTTCTGAGCGTGGAATGAAGTCCAGGACTCGAATAAGATTTTCCGGCGAAAAATTTCCCAGTAAACGGCGAGACATGGCGACGAAGAAGATGAACAGATTTGTGTCTCTGACTTGCTCACAAGTAGGCGAAGGAGATTTAATGATTTATTCAGAGAGAGTGATGAGTGATCAAATGAATTTATAGTGCAAATGGGAATAGTCCCTCTCGTATTATTAAATGCATGGGTCCACAAAATATAATCATTTATCACCTTCAACTTGCCCAGACCCCCCCCCCCCCAAAAAAAAAAAAACTATCTACATCTACGTATTAGTTAGTACGTAGTACTCATCTATCTATATTCTAATATAATCAAAATTCAAACAACGAGGATTACAGGTCTTTGTTGACTTTTGTCTTCACGTGTCATTGACTGAGTCAAATCATGAACACCGCGAGTATTAAATGAAGAAAACATCTGTACATTCACCTCAAAAATTTAATCATATTGTGCCTGTTTGGCAGGGCATTTGTGGAGCTTAAAAGGAGCATATTGATGTCATAAGCTCGATCTGTAATTTGTCCCTGTTTGGATAAGCTTTTAGTTTATTTAGCTTATAAGTCAAAAGCCGGTGAAAAGCATAAGCTGGGAAGAGAAGCTTATAACTTATGGAATCGTGCGTTTGCTTTAGTAAAAGGTCCTGGAAACATTTATTGCGAATTTAATACCAAATTTGCCTTCTGGCTCTTCTCCCTCATACGTTGATTTTGTACATTTTCAAATTTTTTAATATAACACAATTTTCTACAAAGTTATCATATGATAAATAACTTTTTTTATTAACGGTTTTTTTAATATTTTACCATATGTAAATGTAATATACACACACATATGTGAACATATGTATTACTCCCTCCTATTCATATTATAAATTAATTTAAATTTATTGTATTATGTAAAATTATTTTTTTAATCATGTTTTATTATTTATTAAAATTCATATCCATTTTGGTCATCTTACAACCAAACTTACTTTTACCTAACCATAATCCAAACAACCTTTTATCAATCTCACTTTTGCAAACTAACTTTTCTAAACTCTAATCCAAATACAATTCAGCTTATCCAATTCAGCTTTTACCCAACTTCACTTTTGTATAAGCCAAACTCACAATAAGCTGCTTTTCCAATCGCTATTCCAAACGGACCCATTGTTAGGTAAGTCATTTTAACACTTTTTTTTAAAACTCATTTGCAAGCATTATCGTTGAGGCCCACAGATTAAATTTGGTTACAATTAAGTATGGACTTCAATTTATACCCCTCTTGAAGTATAGTTCTTCACAATAAAGATATTAAGATTTCAACTTGAAATCACGTTTAAAATTATTTCTAAGTACATTTTATGTAAGTCAAGACAACTCTTTTTATATACTTATTTCATATTTTATAAATTATGACTGAAAAACTAATTATGAGACATTCCGAACAGACACTAAAAAAGGGATGTGATGCATGTGATTTATAAATAATTTTCTTAAAAAAATTTCTGACTTATAAATAATAGTTATATATATAAAAGAATATTAAGACTGAAAGATATCTATGCACCTCGTTACAGCATGAATCAAATTTTGTGCTCACTAAAAAGGATTTCAGCTGAAAGTGGAAACCAAAACATAAGGGTCAAAAAGTTTAAATTGGAAATATCCCAAGGATGAGCTGTGGACATCGAAGGTTGACCTTCCTATGATAGTGTTAGTGGAAAGGAAGACTTTGACGGTTGACTCAAGCAATCATCAAGGTTTTTCGTTTTGCTTCCCCTTATTTTTTTTGGGCCAGCCACTTATTCATACGTGGAGAATTGTTGGTTGGTGGAGAAAACACTCACATCAAAGCTTGTTGCTTGGTCCCATTCAATAGCGATGTGTGAAAACCTGGAAGGAAATAAACCAGAATGGTGGTAGTTTATGAAATGGAGACACGGCATTAACTCATTTAGGACACAATATTATAATTTTAATTTATTTATATAAAACTTTTTATCATCATGTAAAAAGTGAAATTTAAATGAGAATCTATTTCTTCGTCATTATGCCATAAAATGAATGGGAAAAGTCAATTAGAGTGTTTATATATGCATATCAAACACTTTTTTTTTTTAAATCCAATTCGACCTGAAATTGCCTCATCAATGGGTTTCTTGTCTAACATTAAGATCTTGCGTGTCAATAACAATAACTTATTTGGAAAGATACCTCTATCTATTAGTGAAAATTTGTCAAAACCTTTGCAACAATTCTCAAAAAATATTTTTGAAATGAGGATGTTTCACCAAGTTTTTAAATATATATGTTTTAATTTTACACAAGCCTTTAAAAGTATGTTTCTGTTTTAAAAAAGTAAAAGGCCCAAGTTGTGGCCCATTGGTGCTAGGGCCATTAAAAACGGTCCAACTTGGTCCAATATTGTTCGGTTGGTGGAGCATCAAGTTGGCCATATCTACTATTGAGTTTGTCCAAGCCGAATTGGCCAGCCTCAGTCTTATTAATCATGAATATCAATATATTAATCCATTGCCAATCCATATAATCATATATGGTAATATAAAATATAATGTTTGTTTTGTAATTACATATCATACTCTCAAGTCATAAATAATACATCTTATTTTATATATTTTATGTAGTGCACGTAAATGTGCCCTAAATTTTTTTATAAACAATTTTATGGAGACTTATATTAAGTGTATAGTTCATTTCAAGTATCCAAATTGCAACTTTCTCTGAATATTTCATTGAGTTTTATGCAAAGTTTCTTTATTTTTTTCCTAAATATTTCTTCAGATATTTCAGTAATTGAATATTTAAAAACATCATCATAGTTTATGAGGACATTATTTATTATTTATCTCTTGCATATCTGGTTTTTAACCTATTTTTAAAATATACGTTTAATTTATTTCAAGAAAATAGCATCTTTTACTTTAGTCTAATATTAATTCTTTGTACTCAAAATATTAAACTAACAAAGAGATCTTAATCTATAAATATTTTCAAAACATACACTAGCTTCAATAAAATAATAGAAACATGCTAAGGTGTGGGGAAGTGATGACAATATTGTCTTTACACGCACACACATCGTTATACCTTGATTGGTTGCACGATGGGTTAAAAGATAATTTTGTCCTGTAAGCATTCATATAGGAACGTACAACTGGCAACTTTGTTTGAATACTCCTATTATCCATCTAAAAGTATGAATTGATTGGCATTTCGCATGAGAAAATCCAATCAAAACAATATATATATATATATATATATATATAAAATAAGGCTGTATAATGTTAATTACACATTACATTTCAACTGTAAAATAGAGGAACTAATTAGCATATGCAAATTCTCCTTCACACTTTTGACTTTTCATGTGCATGATTATCACTAATTACTTCAAATAATGTCTGCTCCTTTATGAAAGATTGTAGTTTCATGCGGATTTCCAACCTAGTCGGAATCCTTAAGAAGCACGCTACACGAAGAGGAATATTTACTTGGAAGGGAAATAAAGGAGTCAGTTGATGGACCATCCATTGCTTCAACTCTTTGCTCTACAATTTCATGTGAGAATGAAGAAGAAGCTAGTGTTTGGCTATGGTGTGATGATGGACCATTCATTGCTTCAACCTTTTGTTCCATACTTTGGTGTGATTTTGTAGAAAAATTAAAGGTTTGGCTAACGCTATCTTGAGATGATTGTATTCCAAAGGCCTTGAATCTCACGTCCTGGTCATTCTCCCAATGTTTGATTGTTAGGGCATGGATTGGCAACTTTCCTTCAAGCATGCTAACAACAGAGGACATGGATGGCCTTAGAGTTGGAGATGGGTTAGTGCATATGAGTGCCAACTCTAGCATTTTCATGGCTTCTTGTGAGGAATAGCTTGAACCAAGATTTGAATCCACTAGTTCAAGAAGGTTTCCTTGCTCTTGAAGAACATAGGCCTTTGATTACATGAAACCATGGAATCATTATAAATTCAATCAAACCATTAATTTATGAAGAAGAATAGTGAACATCACTATGTTGATAAGCGCAACTAACCCAATCAAGAAGATAAACAAAATCTTCTTTTGGCATGTAACTTGTGTTGCTTTGTCCATTAACAATTTCTAAAATAACAACTCCGAAACTATAAACATCTGCTTTGTCAGTCAAGTATCCTCGCATTGCATATTCGGGAGCCATATAACCACTAATAAGGGAGATCATGTAATGTTAATAGTTAAGTCACAAAATAGGGAATATGCCCAAAAGTAGTCATAAGAAGGAAAAACCTATTAATGTCATACCAAATTTGAAATTTAATATAGTGAAAAGATGTAGTAGAGTACTAACATTGTTCCTGCTATTCTTGTGCTTATATGAGTATTCTCATCTTCATCAAGCTTGGCTAATCCAAAATCTGAAATCTTGGCATTCAAATCTTTATCAAGTAAGACATTTGTTGCCTTAATATCCCTGTGCACAATTTTCAACCTTGATTCCTCATGAAGATAAACTAATCCTCTTGCTATTCCTATGCATATCTTCATTCTTGTGGGCCAGTCCAAATGTATCTTTTGTCCTTGGCCACCTAACATTAATATCAATGGTATCTTAATCAATAACATATTACTATCAAGTCATTCAATAAAAATTAATTAAATATTTGTAGAAGTTGTTTCAAATGTGTAAATATGTTTGAATTGAAAAAAAAGCCTCAAATACAACATCTAAATTTTGTCTTCTAAAAAATAAAGATACAAGTAAAAGTTCCTGGCAAATAATATAACTTACATTTTTTGTCACAGCGATGTAATACTGTAACACACACAATAAGAATATGTATATCAAACAATTTTATTTGTTTACACTCGATCAATTTTATCCTTTTCCTATAATACTACATATATGGTAATTTTTTATTGTAAAAAAAAAAATCAAGTTCTTACCAAAAAGAGCACTAGCAAGACTATTGTTCTCCATGTACTCATATATCAACAACAATTGGTTTCCTTCAACGCAACATCCATAAAGCTTTACAAGGTTTGGGTGTTGTAAAGCAGATATCATTCCAATTTCATTAACAAATTCACGATTCCCTTGCTTTGATTTAGAGGAAAGCTGTTTCACAGCTATCACAATACCATTTGAAAGTATTCCTTGCAATTCAATCAATTATCTAGTCTCAATTTTCATAATCTTTCTGAGATCAATACATGCTAAATATAAATATGATACATTAAAAATCACCTTGTACACAGGTCCAAAACCTCCTTCACCAATCTTATTTTCTAGGGCGAAGTTATTAGTAGCATCATTGATTTGTTTTAAAGAGAAATAACTTGTTTTTAAATCCAAAAGTTCTGCATCAAAAAAAGGTTATATAAATAAAAGCAAAATACATAGGAAATAAGAAATAATTACAAATATGCAAAAATGACTATTTATCCATTTGATTTGATTGGTATGTTAGCGTTTATGCATATAAAAATCATGCTTTTTTTTTAACTATATCTTACCAAAGTATTGATAGATGTACTAGTTTTATATTTCGTTGAATTTTCATCTTACGTTTGTGTTTTGAATCTTTGCCACCTAGAAAACCCATCTTTTGAAGGATGAATACTATTAGAATGGGGAATACGCATGATCCAATCACAATTCCAGCAATTGCTCCAGTAGAAAGCCTTTCTGAAGGAATTTTGAAGTCTACATGACAAAGTAATAATACTTACGGTTCATGTCAAAGCCAAAATCATTATCACTTAACTTAAGCTAGAAGGAGAGTGAAACAATAAATATATGAGATGATACTTACTTTGGGTGACTGAAATAGCAGATATAAGAGGTCCAAATGCACCATAATCAGGAACAGAGGTTGTTCCTTTCTGTCTATAATATAAATGAATCCCCAAGGTGTTATTAGTGACATCAATGTTAAATTCCTTAACTATGCCATTACCTACGCCATTAGCTTCCTTCATAATGTTGAAATCACTCAAATATTGCTTACTCTGTCAAGATATACATCCATAAGTTTCAATCTTTGTGAACTTTTACATAAAGCATGCTGAACCATTCTATATAGCACGAATCCTTTAAGAGTTCGTTTGCTAAAGATAGAGATATTAACCAGATTCACTTAACATTGAAGTCTCACCATAAATATGTCTCGACTTTATAATTAGCCATTTAGCTAGCCACCCATTGAAGAGATAGATAAACATAGTGGTGAGCTCACTAGATAGTTGACAAATCCCACAATATTTATTTCTCTTCAACTCCTTGGCTGCATGGCTAAAGAGAGTCTTATTTTCTTGCCCTTCATTGAATTCTCTAATCACTAGAAAAGAAAAATTTAGATTCACCAAAATAAGACTCACTTGAATTGAAACATCAAATATGCGGCTCCCTAGGCTGCTGAAAGTTTGGTCATG
Organism: Neltuma alba; assembly: GCF_004799145.2. NCBI lineage: Eukaryota > Viridiplantae > Streptophyta > Magnoliopsida > Fabales > Fabaceae > Neltuma > Neltuma alba. Next base: position 96,676 of record NW_021633065.1, on the reverse strand, counting down.
AGAGAGCATAATCTCAGCAAAGTGTAATTTGACATTGTAATTTCCATTAATCATACAAAGGCCATAGTACTTAAGAGACAAAGCGGAAAAACGAGCTGTTTGGTAGAATCCTGGACCGGTAATGTTGAGAGAATATCTGTTTTTTGCTATGTAATTATTATCATATCTTTTGAAGTGTGCTACTCCTCCTGTGCTGCTATAAGCCCATTTATCATCATCACTAGCAAAAAAGTATGAGATACTCCCGGGATTTGTGTCGGCTTCGTATTTATTTCCGTCATATTCAATTTCTGGTCCTCCACAATTTATGAACAATGAATGATCTACATATGTATGTTATGACAGCCTCATCAAAAATCACATCTATATATAGGAAAACCCAAATTACTATCAAATTCATTAAATCATGTAGGGAAGTGATGGGTTTTTTAAGAGGGTTAATTTATTTTTATTGAATATAAAATACAATTAAAAATGATAATGTCATGGGAAACTCTCAAACACGCAAGAAAACATTCATATACAAAGTTTAAACACTCACACTTGGGTTTTCCTCCACAAGGAAGGCCCCTTTTCAAGCAAGTACTTCTGCAAGATGAATAAAAGTTACAAGAAATGGATAAAATGGGTGTAGAATGATTGAAATAGGACTGTCATGAGCATAATCTTACATGGTATTTGCTGAAGATGACAGGCTCGAAGCCAAGTTTCTGTGTAAACCAAGAAAATGGCTTACACTTGCTGCACATAATACCTTTAAGAAAAAGAAAAATAGTTTTCTTTTTTGTGGGGGCAACTTACATATTATTGTACTGACAATTAGGTGTTGAAGTCGCGGAAAAATTGTTGTAAGATAGATCACTGAAAGAAAAATTAGTATAAAATTACACATGTAAGTTTTTCCTCTGTTCTATAATTTTCGTATTAAAGTTTAGATTGTTTGATTATATGGATAAAGCAATAAAAAGGGGCTAGGGAAAGAAGTATTTGAATTTAAGGAAATATGTTTGAATGGACTTTTAGACGTCTTGAATTATCAAGAAATTTTAATCAAAACAGTGTTGTGTATTGTCCAGACAAAATTTTTAAATTCCAACAACTTAATTTTTTTAATTTCAAATTTCAAATAAAAAATGAACATTATGCAAAATGGATTATAGTAAAAAATGATGACAGATTTAAGTGACATTAAATTTTTTTTAATGGTTTACTGTAATTAACTTTAAATAATCGTATTGAACTATAATAATAAGAAAGAAAATTAAAATAAAAAAAATTATACTAACAAATAATCAAATTTGTTTTGCACTATCCATTCAGGAATTTTTCCACTCAGAGAATTTTCAGTTAGAAACCTGCATGCATGATTAATAAGATCAATTAAAATAGAGCAATTAAGTTCCAAGAAATTAAGTTATATACTTATGTAGAATGCTCCCTTACATGTACGTTAGGTTGGTCAAACCATTTATATTGTTTGGGATTTTACCGGTCAACTTGTTGAAGCTCAAATCTCTGCAATTAATACACATGACGCAAATATTGCTTCTTAAAAATAATTGACGGATAAAGAGAAAATAAGACTGTTAGTAGTCAATAATATGAGTAACTAGAGTAAGTTATTATCTCTAAAATAGGAATTAAGTTGTCAATATAATAAAATCTAACATACTAGTCTTTTGGAATTGTATTTTCTATTTGAAGTCGTTAGGCTCGTAGCATTGCTTTCATTGAGAAGGCCATATTTATGGTGGAAAAAAAAATGCTATCCATGGAGGATTCTGACCAATAAGAGTCCTAGTGAAGTGTTATGACGTGGAGCTATTGAAAATGTCAACTCTTGAATATGGATGCATTGCTCTCTCACATCGAGGAGTAGTCTCACAAGAAAAGTATATGATCACAAGTACAAAGAGTTTTTCCATCCAATAGCCTAATCTTTTGGGATTGAACTTCCCTAAATGCTTGTAACATAAAGTTAAATTGATGATATCCTTTAGAGAATTCAGGATTGGCAATGCATGATAAAGAAGCAACTTACAGAGTCGATAAGTCTTCCATTTTACCAATGTAATTTGGAATGGAATCATGGATGGAGCAATTTCTCAACACCCTGAGAGTAAAGCAAGAGTATGAAAAACAATATAAACTTCACTGCAAGTAGCTCATTTGCTATAAACAGATTTTCATCTCATTGTCAAACTCTCAACTTACAGGAATTGCAAGGATGTCAAATTCTCCAAATTAGGAAATCTCATGGTCGCTGGTCCATACAAATCAGATATCATCCTCAATTATAAATAAAAAGGCGTAATCAATGACAGGAAAACTGTTCTTCTGTTGTTGAAATTGATTTCATAGCCATTAACATACAAATGAATAAGTACTTACAACAAAGTCAAATTTTTTAGTTGAGATATAGTTGTAGGAATAGGGCCTTCTAAAGACGTTCCTTGTAAATACCTGCACCGAAAAATATATAGAAAATAAAAAGGAAACACTCCAAAAAGCATAGTCCATATAACCTTTTTATTTGTTCGGATTAAGTGAATTGTGAGAATTAAAATTATTTCATTAGTTTATTTACTAACTTGATCTATATATACATATATATATATTTATATAAATATATAACATAGATCCCAATTCAACTTTATATCTTGTTTTCATTTCATTAATGGCTCGCACTCAGATATGTTTTTTCACTCCCACGACGTACTATTGAGCATTTAACAAGTTCAATGCTTCTACGGGGTAAAAATTGTACTACCTCCGGTCCTAATTATAAGACCCAGTTGACTTATTTGAGAAGATTAAAGAAGTAAGTTAAGTTAGTTATTTGTAATAAATAAGTGTTGTCATTCCTAAAATATCCTTGCTAATTAAGTGTATTGGCTATATTTATCATTATTAGAAGGACTATTTTGGAAAAAAATACATAAATATGAGAGACAAAATGGATTGGGGTCTTATAATTAGGACCAAACAAAAAGTCAAATGGGGTCTTATATTAAGGACCGGAGGTAATATTATTCTGTGATAGAGAATCACATGAAATTAAATATCACACGGGAAAGAATAAATTATGGGTCTTATATATACTATGTTTACTAGTTTTTTTTTTTTTCATGTGACAGTATCACGCGAATTTTTCATAAATAATTATTGATCAAATTCGATTGAAGCAGTGTCTTCTTCAAAGGTATTGGCCAAAACAAAAATTCTTCAAAAAGAAAGCATCATAATAGAGTAAATTACACTCACAATTTTTGAAGTTGCGTCCAATTCCCCATAAAATTGGGTAATTTTCCTTTTATATTGTTCCCATCTAATGAACTACAAAAATGTTAGGAAAAATTTTAGAATTTAAAAGAGACTAACACAACATCAAACTCTTTTCCGGATGTATAAAACACACACAACATCAAACTGAAAAAGATTATACCACTCACATAATTCTTAATGCTTTCAGATTACAAAAATTTTCGGGTATTATCCCGGACAAATTATTCCCAGAAAGAAGCCTGCACGCAGATAGAAAACACATTCAAAAGAAACATGAAAACTCATCCATAACAAGACCATGTAGAAGGCACAATGCAACTAAGCTAAAGAAAATCACTTCCACATAAAATAATATTCTTACAATACGCGTAACTGCTTTAATTTTCCGAGACTAGAAGGAAGAATGCCTTCAAACAAATTATCTTTCAACTGTCTACAAAAAGCAGCAAAACCACATATAACCATTTTTCAATACAACAAATTTCAAAAATTATGTGTGAATTGCAGTACTTACAGCTCTTCCAAAGTTGTAATTTCACCCATTTCTTCTGGAATTGAACCCTTGATTGGGTTACCCGAAAGGTCTCTAAAGCATTAGTTTAAAAGACGAACAATGCATTTATGTGGTCAAATAGTTCAAACTTGTATAGATAAAAATAACTATATTCACAACTTTTTGATCACTTACAGTGTAATAAGGGGGAGTCTAGCAAAGCTCTTCGGAATCGAACCATTTAGATAATTGCGAGATAAAATACTGTGACATATAAAAGTCACATTTCAAATCACAAATCCCCAAGTTTCAATCAAGCATACACATACCTAAGCTAATATAGACAAATAATAGAACTAATAAATTTTCGTTACTTACAGTCGTTGTAGATAGGTAAGGTACCCAAATTCACTCGGTAAAAATCCAGATAAATTGAGACCCATCATACGACTGTCATAGACAGAGAACATATCGTGAAACTACTTACATAGAGCTAAAATTCAAAATAAATTCTGTTGTGATTAGCATCAATATGTGTTTGAATATCAATTTTATTATGCCATGAGGCAAGACCTTATTATGGATATCAGAGATATATCCCAAGGTCAAATCCACAAGTTTTAAACAAAGAAAGAACAAAAATCAACAAAGAAGAAAACATTTTCACTTTATTTTGACCCAAATTGAAAGGATTTAGGTTGCACACATGCACTTACATATTTGTAACATGACAGACTTTTCCGCCTGAGAAACTGCAATTTCATGTTACATTTCTTATGATGCCATCCCCTAGAATACTGTTTTTGAAGCCTCCATCGATACAGGAACGTGGGGTCACATTCCATTTCAACTTCTCTATCTTCGATGATATTGTTTTTAGAACCATCACTGCATGAAACAAAAATCAGTTTTTTTAAAAAATCATTTATCTAAAGCAGTAACAAATAAATAAATGAATAAAACTAAATCACTGCAGTTCTCAACCATTGGAAGTAAGAAATTACAGAAAGGGGTTAATTAAGAAACCTTCATCTTCTGCTATGAGTTGAGCATTAATGGATTCATAGTCTGTGAAAGCGATCAAAGCAAAGCATCCAAATACCAAAAGATAAAAGAGTTCAGAGCTTGGAGTCCCAAACTCCATTTTTGTTGATGCAGTTTGGAGAAATTAACTTTGGGCGGGAGTGAAGGAAGAATGAGAAGAAGCAGAATCCGCAGACAAGCACAAAACGCAAGAGGAGAAGGATGTTGTTATAGAAATAGGGGGGCGATAAGGAAAGAAAAGCAAGTGGATTTTTAAATGGACTTCTAATGTTATATATCAATTAGGGAAAACCATTTTAGAGGAACCTATATTTTTTTTTTCAATTTTTAATTTGATACCTATGTATTTTTTCTCTTAATTAAATTTTTAATTTTCTTCTATTAACATAGTTATCTCTTGCATAGAGACTAAAAATACTAATAGAACAAAGTTATAAGAATTAATATTGCTAAAAAAGTCAAATTAAATTATTTAATTAAAAAAACACATAAGTACTCAATTAAAAATTGAGAGAAGGTATATTAACTTTGAATATGGTTTTCCCTATCAATTAAATCAAACAAAACACGAAATGATGTAAATTGAGAAGATAAAGCCAATTATATAATTTTGCCGAAAAGAAATATGCTGATTTATTGGATCCTTTTGTTGATCCTATAGCAAGCGATAATATGATTTTTGATGAAAGGGGATCTTTAGTATTTTAATTTTATACAAATTTTTATTTTAAAATCTCAATTTTAGAAAATAGATCTTTAGCCCTTTAAGTCTTTAATCCTAATATCATTAATAAAAAAATACTGATATTAAAATTTTAAATATTAATAAAATATTCTTAAATACTAACAAATAAAATTTAATTTTCAAAAATATTAATAATTGACGCACTACTACCAAAAAAAATTAATAATTGACGCTTAAAATTAATGAGATAAGGTGGTATAATTAAGGTTAGAAGACTGAAAGAATATTTTATAAAATTAAGAAACCAAAGTGAATGTTACATAAAATTGGAGGAGAAGGATATACTTTTTGCCTGGCATATTTTGAATGCGCCCTGTACGTAGCCAGCTGTGGGAAATAGACACATTTAAATCCTTTCATCCCTTATAGTAATTAATATTATCAAAGCACTGTCGCAAATCATTCATTACTTTTCGTGATTGACGCTTATTCTTTTCGATTAGCCCGCCAATTACGCGCGAGCATTTTCTAAAATAGACTTGTCTAGGATCAATATTTTCCAAGTCTTTTTTTGACCAGCCATTATTTTCTAAGTCTACCGTCGAAGTTTACATGCATGATTCCACCCGTTAACTGGATTCAGTCCATTCACTTCCCAAGCGGATTCAGAGTCAAAGAATATAATGCCACCAATCAAATCTGAATAAATCTTTGAAGTTTAATCAATCCAGTAGATAATGTGTGTGTATGTTGCGCCGCTTGGCAAGGCGAAAGGAAAATTATAATGAAGTTTAAAAAAAAAGAATATAACTATTAAAAAGTCTCAACGACAAGTTAAAAGTTGTAATTTTTGACTCTGATATTTGTCATTATAAACTGATAAATTGTTATTAAGATTTTTTTAATAATTATGTTTTTTTATTAGGATTTTATTACAATTCTGCCTAAGGAAAAAGGGATAAAGGCATTGGAGAACCTATGTTGTTGTAAGAGTGGGCAAATGTCCGGTCTCAACTGGGGAAAAAATGGTACGTAAATATGACAAATTTATTTTTTTACTAATTTAAATATATTTAAATTATAAATTAACTTCCATCTTTTACTTTGTGTTGTAAAAAAAAATTCTTTATAAAAATTCTTGGCAAATTCCTACAATTTTTATGTAATTCTTACGCAATTTGCAACTTCTCTATCTTCAATGACACAGCTTTTAGCACTCGCGCCGCGTCAAACTAAAATCAACTTTAAAAAAAAAAATCATTCACCATTAAGTTTTAATTTCCATTCTTATATGCTGTGACTTTAATTTAACTTAAAACAATGAAGTCATAGGAAGTAAGTTGAAGCTTACTTTAATTGAATAGCTTTCCATTCTTATATGTGACAAGACTTTGACTCAGACATTGAAGTCCCGTGAAGTGAAGCTTACGCTAATTAAATTGAAACATAAATACAACAAATAATCAACGAGATAAATCTATGATAAACTAAGACTTCATAATTTTTTAAAAGGCATAATTAATCTGTAAGTTCTTATAGTTTTAACCAATTTTAAATTAGGTCCCTATAGTTTTTTTTTTTATCAGATCCTTATACTTTTATCTGTTTTTAATTAGGTCATTGTATTTATTTTTCTTTTTATCAAGTTTTATAAGTTTACCTTATTTTTAATTAAATCCCTGACTCTTTCATTCTTGATTTTATAAATTCTAATAATAATATTCTATTAATATAAAATAGTATATATTATTTAACATTAGTTTATAAACAATAATATTCTAAAAATAATGAATTATTATAATAATTTTATTTTTTCCGGCAAGAAAATATTAATTGTTCTAAAAAATTTTCCTGAATTAATTAATTATATTACTTATTTTTATTATATAATTTCTAATTTAATTTCATTATCAATATTTTATATTTCAATATTAATATATTTAATTAAGTTTATATTTAATTAATAAATAAAAATTAAAACTACATGGACCTGATTAAAAATTTAGTGAAATTATAAGGACTTGATAAAATAAATAAATGCAAGGACCTAATTAAAAATAGGTGAAAATATAAGTACTTGATAAAAAGAAAAAAACTATAGGGACCTAATTCAAAATTGGTTGAAACTAGAAGAATTTAAAGATTAATTAACCTTTTTTTAAAATTATCATCAACCTTCCTTTTGCTATACATTTTAAAAGAAAGTTTACATAATTTATTCAATAAATTGAATATAAAAAATATATTAGCCAGAATTATTTTCACCAGTTTTCTTAACTGTTAAATTCTATTCATTAGGGACGTATCCTGCTTTGATGATTCCACTTTGTTGACTAGCCATGCAGAGGAGACTAAGCAAATAAAGATAATGGGAAAGAAGTCTAATATACAGCTATTACTAGTCAGTCCCTATTTATATGAACACTATGATCTGTGATATGTGAATTTTTACAATTTTATAATATGACTTTGAAGTTTAAGAATGTGTGTCTGTATTATTCATCTGCATAATTAATAAATTCGCTCATTAATTAATAAATTATTATCGAACCCTTTAAAAATTACAGCGTAAGTGATAAAATAAACTACAAGCATAAATTGATTTTTTTTTGGGGGCGTACAATGACAAACAGAAAACAAATATTAGCCGATAAATAAAATCTCATTGGATAAAAAAATGCAGAAGCATCAAATCATTACCCACACGGAAACAAATCCTTAAAATTATCAGTGTGTTCTGTTAGAAAAAGGGAAATCGTGCAAATAACAACAAAATAAAGAAGTCAATGCATGAATGGGCTTTGTATTATTGGAAGCTTCAGCCACGAGGACGGGACATATGGGCCCGCAACTATTTTAAATGGGCTTGTATTTGGGCCTAAGAGAAGTGGGGTGGATACTTTGCTCTTGAAAAAAAAGAAAAAGAAATTGTGATTAACTTGTAATGCCCTAGGCGTGCTTGAGATTATAATCATATATACAGAACTGTGATATATTATTCGTATTATTATTCTTTGCCAACTAGTATTCGTATTATTTTGTCTCCATATATTGTGCGGACTTATACTATGACATAACATTTTTGTTTCGCAGTAGTCAATGATTTGTGTTCATGTGAAAAGCAAATTTCTGTTTGAAGAAAATGGCAACACAAACACCAAGAAGTCGTGGTGAGTGAAACAAACTTGTGATGTAAGTTTTGACTAATTATATATTTCCCTTTTCTTATAATATTCTAAATATATATATATTCTATTCTAATCACAAATATTTTTTTTTTTTGAATAAAAAGGAAAGATTTCTATTCATCCAAAAAAAACACTATACAGGAGAAAGACATTACAGGAAAATTCTAAGAACAGAAAAATTCTTTACAGTGTGGTCAACTTTAATTCTAATGTCAGCAAGTATACTTTCTATCGTGTAAGTCTCAGAGGTAAAAATGCGATGGTTCCTGACTTCCCATAATTTCCAGTAAGTTATGCAAAGCCCAATCTTCCAAGAAATATCCAGGCTTGAATCCCCTAATTTTTTATTGAGCCAAGGCACCACATCATTCCTGAAAAAGTCGATGCACATGTCTTGTGGGAGAACTTTCTTCCAAACTGAGGATGCTAACGGGCAATTCTTAAAGACATGATTAATATCTTCTTCATTTGCATTACAAAGAGTGCAGTGGCTTTCCATACTCATTCCTCTTCTATGGCGTTCAGAATTAGTGAGTAGCTTTCTTTTAATAAGCAGCCAAGTGAAGGTCCGTATTTTCTGCGCCATGGGGAGCTTCCATATCTGAGTCCAGTTTATATCAGCAACGTTCCAATTAAGACACTCAATAGCTTGATAGGCTGATTTTGTTGTGAAATCTCCCGTTGGTGTGAGGTTCCAATAACAAGAAGGGGCACAAGGGGTCTGGGCAATTTTGGTGGAAGAAATTTCCTGCAGAATATTTGGTGGCAACAAGTGGTCAAACAAGTGCCATCTCCAACCACCATTTGAATCAATATAATGAGGAATTGTTCGTGAGAGATCAGATTCAGAGATAGGGGCAAAGGAAAGATTTTTTAAGGGTCCACAATCACCAACCCAATAATCTGACCAAAATCTTATCTTATGACCATCCCCAGGTTTCCATTTAACATGAAAGGAAGCTTCTTGCCATATTTTAGCTATATTCCTCCAAAAGTAAGAGGAGTGAGATCTGGCAAGAGCAATAGATTCTATTGTGCCCTCAAGCCCATATTTACCTTTTAAGACTTTGACCCAAAGAGTGTCAGGCTGTGAGAACATATGGTAAATAAGCTTGGATAAGAGAGCCTTATTTTGTGATTCAAATCTAAGAATTCCACAACCACCATTCCTCAAAGGCTGACAAAGTTCACTCCATTTGACTAGGCTCACCCCACGATGATCATCAGAGTAGCCCCAAATAAATTTCCTTATAATTTTTTCGATTTCATTGCAACAAGAAGCAGGAAGCAAAGTACTTTGCATAGCATATAAAGGAACAGAAGAAAGAACAGACTTGGCCAAAGTGATGCGACCAGCGAGAGAGAGAGATCGACTTTTCCATCCAGCAAGCTTAGAATGAATTCTTTCAAGAACATATTTATAAGTGCTTGAAGAAACTCTCCCAGTAATCAAAGGTACACCCAGATACTTGCCAAGTGATTCAGTTTGATTATAGCCCAGTTCATTACAAATATGCCTTCTGATGCTTGAATGAACATTGTTAGAGAAATATATTTTAGTCTTGGATACATCACAACTAATTATGACAAGAAGACATGCTTGGGTTATATGTTTTGCAGGTTTTTGCTATGCATGTTTCAGCAAGACTTCTCCGCAAATCTTTTAGATTGAACATTGCAAGGGAGGGCAAAGTGAAGCTATTGAAGGCATATTACAAGTGGTGTGAAGCTTATAAAGTTTGTTGTAATGATTTTAAAACTGAACTGGACCGGACGGTCAGATCGGTCGGCCGGTGACTGAAGGACTCTTAGGCTCGTCTTGCATGGTTCACCAGTTCAGTCAGTTCAGTTGTCTTGGGGTGCTTCAAGTCGGCTATTATGCCTGTAGCCAGAGTTCACTCGAAAGTCAGGGCGGTTTTTCAAAAACCGAACGGCCGAATTATATCACGCAAAACGCAGACGAAAAATCAAAGTCCATCCCCAAAAAGCCCCCCTTAATCCCCAAGCTGTGTCATTGTCTCTTGTTCACTGTTTAGTCTATCCTCTGTTGCTCTAGACATTAAACAAAAAGTGAGAAACTGAGAATTCAGAAGCTCCATTCCCCCAATTTCGACAGTCGCTCTCTCGCTCAACTGTGAATGTGAAGACGTAGTACGCTGCTGCCAAAATTTTGACCTTCCATCGCTTACTCATGCAAACGCAGCCCGCCGTCGAAATTACTACATCATGCTTCAAGCCTTGTCGTGAGATTCCTCGATTGTTCTCTACTTTCAAGATAACCAGTAATGAGTTTTAGACTTGTAAGTAATGTGAAGGGTGAACTGTGAATGTGAAGAATCGAGTATTGACGTAGAAAGAGAAAGTTAGTGACATTATATATATATATATATATATATATATATATATTGCCTTTGGTGGGATGCACTGAAGTGTGAGCCGGGTCCCCCATTAATTAGCATCTCTGCTATTAATCTAAAAAGAAGATCCACGGTGGTTTGAGGGTGAGGTACCACCATAGTTTTTCTTTAATTATTTTTAACTAGCATTTAACTCCCCCTGCGATGGATGGAAAAAATATCCTTACCTACAACATACTCAAACAAAATATATTGTCATGAAGTTGAATCTCACACTTAAATAAGACAACCTAACCATCAAAATTGATTTAATGGATTGGTTTTACATCTCTCGAGTGGTATTAATACAAAGACATTAAGGATTAACAGTACTTAAATACAAGATTTTGTGAAAAAAATAATTTATTGTGAAAAAAATAATTTATTGATGTTAATAAAAATATTTTCCATTTCACCCAAAAAATTTGTTTCACAATGACAACAATATAATTAGACATGATTATATTATTGCGTTAGATTTACCTTTTAGTTTCATAATGATGAGAAAAAAATAATAGTATTTGTGATAAATTAATGAACGATTGAACTCTATAAGAACTTTTAACAACTAAGAAATAATTAGAATTACAAACAAAGCAACAATGTTTTTAACTCAAAATAAATCTCTTCACTCTGGGATAAAAGGGCACCAAACGTTTGAGTTGTATGTACATTTTTTCAGAATTCTGAAGCATTTTATACTACTGAGTAAGAAGCACAATGTTTCTCTAATTAACATTAAAGCTACAGAGTTAGATTATATGAGTTATAGTAGCAGATGCTTACCAACTTCCTAATACCATGATTGTCATATGCATATTACATGCTAGGTAACACCACACACCATGATCTGACATTGTAATCACTATGTGACTACTCTCATGATCGGTAGTAAAGCAATTTTAAACTCTATTTTTTAATTCTTGCTAAATCCTGACCCAAGTACTTGCAATTTCAATGTTGAAAATGATTCACTCGAGGGACTCTAACTCTCAACAATGTGCATTTTCTAATGCGCCTTGCATGTATTTAAAAATCACACTAGGGAATATAGAATTCACAGCTATTAAAGAAGATTAACCTGATTGTGAAATCATGAATGCACATACTCCTGTTTGGATATCTCATTCCCATAACATTATACACACACACCATTAATATTTTTTTTCTTTGTTTGATAATGTTGATATATCTGGGCTAAGTCACATCACTGCACATTAAAAGGAAAAAAAAACCAAACACTAAGTTTTAATGGCAACTAAGAGAACCATATTGGACAAAATATATTTCCTCTATTTCATTAATTGATAAGTTAAATCACAAGCTACAATTGCTCATATACAAATTTATATCTTTGGACGAAGAGCCAAAGATTTAAAAAAAAAGTATTGTTTCATCAATGGTCATAAAACATTTATACCAGAAGTTTTGAAAAAACAATAGAGAGGGACAAGACAATTCAGGCCGTCTATGACTGTTAAAATCCATGATACAGGGATATTCTTGAAAACCTATCTGCTCCAACTTTCGGCATGTCGTTCTAAATGACCATTGAGGTACCTCAAGACTCCAGATCCAATCCTACTATAGCCCTTCTTGGATCACTACGGAGCCACTTTATTGTCAAATGTCAGAATATGAAGGTTAGGTGACTCCTAGTGCAGTGCCAAAGAAATCTTCTTGAAGTCGTAGGGTCATACTTCCACAAACATACACGAGAAACAATTTTTGGCATATAAACTGATAAGACAACATTAAAACATGATTTAATAAATGACAACATTAAGCCTATTATAAAAATAAAGTAAAAACCACAAAACATATCTTTTTTTAAGGCTTGAAACCACAAAATACATCAAACTGTTTATTAAAAAACCTTAGATTGACATCATACATGTGAGTTCTATCAAGAATCTCAATAAACAACCCAGCCCAATAGCCAAAATTGGCTTAGTTTGAATGTAGTTACTAAATTCCTATTCCTCATTGGGCTATATGCATGCCAATATAGAGACAGAGACAAGAGACATTATAGACCAGAGATTATCTTATTTTCGTTATCACAAGTTGCCTTTTCATTTGTAACGATTTAACTCTCAAACATATTTCGGATTTTGCAAATATGAGTACAAGCTAGAGAAATTAAAGAACAGGACAAGTCAAGTTTAGGGCACCCCTTTTTCATGGACAAAATTCTTTGTAGGTATTTATTGTAGAGGCTTGGAAAAAAAAGATTGATGCACGCTAACTGGCTAATGACTGAAAAATAATCACCAAATCCTTGATACAACCAAAATTTGGGGATGTTTTGACACATATCTTTGATGAACCCTCCAATTATAAATACTAAAGTAAGAAACTGGATAATAACATAATTAGATATCCGTGCAATAGGAATGCTTGCAGCTTCATCATAAAATATGGAGAAGAAATCACATAAAGCTGCAGCACCATAACGCAATGAAGATTTATATCAGAACTTTATCATTGAAAAAAGGATAAATAGTTAGCAAACACTTCTTTCAAGTCATATTTCACCATAACAGCACCATAATAGCAAATAAATTGTATTTTTTTCTAGTTATATAAAAATATAATTGGGAAAAATATAAAGTCGTCCACTTTTCATTTATCTCTGAAACGAATCAACAAACAAAAAATGATGATTAAAAACAATGAAACAAATTTAAGTATCCATGTAGCTGAGTAATATGATAGGAGATTGAAGGGCAAAAAACAACATGCATATAACCGAGTTGATAATTGAAAATTGGGAAAGAAATAGCATTTGACATCAAATTAGATTCAAAAGTATGTTTATTAGAATCAAAATATGAATAAAAACTTAAGCTCTAAACAAATGGAAAAAGAATATTATAATCAATTGTGCATTCACTATAGTCACCTTGCAAAAAGTCTACAAATATATGATATCCTGCAAAATTTAAAACCACGTCAGTGACATTATTGATATGGCGTAAATAGATAACATTGGAGACATCACCATAGAAAAGAAGAAAAGAAGAAGAAGAAGAAGGTGCTTATGAATCATGCAAGGGTTTTGAAAGAAATACATATAACCACAGCTTGTGGCAATGAATGGACCCCAAGAAGTTCGACCAAAATTTATTCCCCCATAATATTGGAAGAAACAAAACAAATGAACTTAGTAAGTTTAGGGAAAACAAAATATTTGACTTAGTATTTCAATATAATCTGAAGTTCATATAATAGTCCACCATTTGCATAATTTCAAAATTCTAGACAACTGTTACTTGAAACACTAACAACAGAACAATATAATTGATTTTATCAAATATCAAATAGTATAACTAAACCTCTTTACTTCATCATCCAAACTGAATTTTTTTCCACAACTGCAGTGAACAAATAATGATCACTGTTACCTCATTTTGTCTACAAAAATTCTACAGCACAATATTCCCTTCTATGGCATCTTCTTCATTGGCATGCCATCACCATCACCGAGTCAGCCAACACAGAACAATGAGATATACCAAAACAAAAGCCAAAATCAAAAGTATGAGCAAAGAATCAAACCCAATAAAAAAAATCTTGTATGAAAAAATTAAAAGGGAAAGTAGGAAAAAGGACAAGAAAAAAGAGGAAAGCAAAGCAAATCAAGAAAGTGAAGAGGATGCAAGAGGGAAGAGGACAAGCTGCTAAAAAATCCATAAGAGAGAATGTCATAGAATTGGATGAACAAAAAGTTGTTTGGAGCCCTTGATTTTGAACTCGAAGAAAGAAGAAAGTAAATATTGACCCTGGAGATAGAGTTGAAGAGATTTGACAGACCAAAAAAAAAAAAGAAATAATTAAATAGAATGAGGGAGGAAGAAATACATACCAAACGATGAAGATGAATGTTGTTGGTGTAACATGGAAGAGGCACTTGTTGCAATTTGAAATGGAAGGGACGTCATGGACAAGGTGGAGAAGGAAGATCTGCTCATCCATGTATTCCTAGTCTTGCCTCTTCTCTCCCATTCAAAGCACCCTTGAAAAGAAAGAGTAATAACTCTATATGTTTGGAAGAAAAAAGTCCTAGGAGAAAAAAAAATGCAAATTTAAAAATGTGAGAGAAGAAGATGAAATTAAACACTGGCAAATGGAGGGAATTTCAAAATTTGAAACTCAGGACACCAAGCCCAATACATGAGCTGATACTGTGCTGAGCCATATAGGAGCTGTATTGTTCATAGAACAATGAAAACAGAGAGGAGCCAACCCATGAAATCGGCTTTATGAACAGTAACTTGATTTTTATTTATTATTTAGGCTTAATGATTGATTGATTGATACTACCTCTCATTCTACATATATATAAGAGCTAGTGAACTAATTTGAAGAGATTAAGAAAATAAATTAAGCTACTTATTTGTAATAAATAGATGTTGTCTTTCTTAAAATATTCTTACTAATTAAGTGTATTGGTTAGAATTACCATTATTAGAAGGATTACTTTGAAAAAAAATACACAAATATGAGAGACAAAGTGGATTGAGATCTTACATTTAGGACTAAAATAAAAGTCAAACAAGATCTTATATTAAGTTATGGAGGTAGTATTTATATAATTATATAAGTGTATAATATTATTTTTTATTTAATTATTACATTACCAGTCCGATTGTCGGTTTAACTGGTCCGACTGTATGAGCCGTGACCCGTTAATCTTTCCAGTTTTATGCCTGGTTCGACTTTTAAACCATTAGTTTGTTGTGTTACTTAAAAGTTGTATAATACAGTTTCATTTTCTGCATATAAAAATTTGTACCGCAATAGGTTTGTGTCCTTATATAAAGAGGAAATTAAATATTTCTTTTTACTAAAAATGTAAAATGTTTTTCTTTATAAATTATTGAACTTTTAAATGGGAAAATGATGATGAAAAATTATTGACAACGGATTTAAGGTTGAATTATGCTATTTTAATTTTAAAAAGTCTGTCTAGATTCTTTTTTTATCTTGGCAAATTTCGGAAAAAATTATTTGAACCTTTATTAAATTAATTTGAGATAAACCAGAGAAATTTTTTTTCCTTTTTTTTTTTTGGGGTTGTTCTTTAAACAGTCAGAGGCGAAACTCAGGCCATTTTCAAAAGTGTCCGTGAAGTGTTTTTGGTTATATGTAAATTATAGGACATGCCCTTGCAATTATTTGTAATTGTCCATATAAAATATATCTTTTTTCATTCTTACCTTGAGCCCAAGCGCTGGCAAAAATAATTATTGATGCATTCATTGCTGAAGACTAATTCAAAATATTTTCTTAATTCTTGTAAATGGATTAAAATTGTCCTATATTGAAAAAAAGGGGACAATTATGTAAAAACAAAAAACAATATGGAAACTAAATCAATCGAAGTAGTGGTTCTAGAGTTAGTTGGTCAAATTACAGTCAACTCAGGGTCAAACTAGTCATATTATAATAATATAATTTAATTAAAAATAACAAAATACAATAACATTAATACTCACTAATAACAAAATACAAGAAAATATAGTAATAGTTTGATTATAACAATAACAAAATACAAAAATATTAAGAACGTTGATCCTTATGATTTCTCAATGGCTAAAATTAATAATCATTGATACTAGAATCATTATTAAAATTCATTCAAATTTATAATGACTGAGATATTAAAAGCTGAATGGGAAAAAATAAAACTAATAACAATATAATCATTTAAACCGGTTCATCAATGGTTCACATCAATTTGATTGAGTTGATACCAATTCAATTTCTAACCGGTCTAGCACTCAAACCAAATTAGACTACTGACTAGGTCACCAGTTTTCCTGTTAAATCGGTCGGTCTGGTCCAATTTTTTTCGTATGCAAAACGAAAGGATTATTAACTCAACATTTAAAATAAAAGGCATCATTATGGCCCGGGATGATCTTTTTTTTTTCTGCTGATAAAAAATTTATGTTGAGCAAATTAGATTATGAGCCCTTATGAAAATAAACAAAACTCACGGTGAGGAAGTTATATTGTTTTGAACTTTTAGTACTTAATTCATCTAAATTTTTATTGAAAAAAAAGAAGAAGAAGAAACTATGTTGTTCTGGTGGTCCGGGCGGGTTTTGGTCTTCTTGAACTACGCTTTTTGGTAAGGTATGATCTATATCTAGTCCAAGGCCAACATTTATATTAATGTTTAATTGTAGATTTGTAGTCATTACCGTTGGCAAAAAAAAAAAAGAAGCCATCACCATTTGAGTAAAAGTTAATATCTTACTATTAGACACACATTTAATCCCAAGTTAAACGTTTTGTTTTAAGTTTACACAAACACTATACTGTTGTTAGGATGTTCAAATGAGTAGACTTGAATTGATTGTGAGAACTGGCCATAAAGTATCACATCGAGAAGAACTAGATATATAAATAGTACATGGTAAAGTAAAAAGACGTCCGTGCCCTAGCAATTTTGAAAAGGAAATATGCATTTGTGTGTGAAGGAGATCACTGACGTTCACGGAGGATGAGCTGCGAAATATTTTTATTTATTTATTCATTTTTATCTTCAAGTTAACCAGCTATCCGCGGACACCTGTCTCTTGAGCCTAGCTTGCTGATCTCTACTTTTGAAGTCGTCTTCAAATGTCATAAAATTGTTTTTGCATTGGCCAAGTCTTAGGTTCTCTCTCTCTCTTACACACACAAAATGATTTTGTTAAAAAAATCATTAAAATTTACTCCTTTGATCCTATTTATAAGGTAAAAAGAAAAAGTATTTTTTTTGTCCTATTTATAAAATATTGGGAGAAATTTTTTGTATAGATATACAATTTGACCCCTCATTTATTGTTATGTTGATTTTGTTTATATAAGATATAATAGATATTAAATAAGGATAAAGTTGAAAAGTTATTAAATTTTAAAGGGAAAACTAATTTGAAGATCCTTACAGTTTTCATCAATTTTGGATCAGGTCCTTATATTTTTTTTTCTTTTTATTACATCCTTTAATTTTATAATTTTAAATATATTAGTCCCTTAGAGTTGAATCTGTTAACAGTGTTAAATTTTCCGTTAATCCAAGTCTGAAACTCCTCTCTCCTTCACTCTTTCCATGATTTTGTCTCTTTATCCACCGTCTCCCTACTGATAATTGGCTCATCGTTGCTTTCAACCTCTCCATGATTTTAGCTATAAATTTAATTTTGCTTGGCTAGAGGAACCCAGATTCTCGTACTATTTTATTTTTATCTCCATAGATGATTCTGCAACAGTGCTAGTTTTTGGGCGTTGGGCTCAAAAGAATCACTCACCACTTTTCTTTTCACAAACCCAACAATTTCGTCTTTTTTCATGCTCTTCTTGTTACCGTAATTCTCCAAACAAGGTTCAAGCTGGATGGCAATGGACAAGCAACTGCAAGATGGCCGAAGAGGGTCCGGTGACATTATAGCCAAGGGGAAGGGAAGGTGTCATGGAGAGGTAAAAAGCAGGGAGAATGGTGAATAAGAAGATAAGCTTGTTGAACAAATGAAGGAGAGGGAAGAGCTGGGTCGACCATGGCGGAAGGAGAAAGGACATAGATGTTTCAGACTTGACTAACGGAAAACCTAACCCTGTTAGCAGATTTAACTCTAAGGGACTAATAGATTGAACATTATAAAATTAAAGGACCCAATAAAAAGAAAAAAAAGTATAGGGACCTGATTCAAAATTGATGAAAACTATGAGGATCTTCAAATTAGTTTTCCCAATTTTAAATAAGAGTTAATAAAGTTTAAGATTTTTCTTGGTATGTATGAAATATGCTGGAAGTGCCTTATAAATAGAACCAAAAAAATATACTATAAATTTTTTTCCAATAAAAGCGAAGTTTAAATTTCATATTGCAAAATTGGCCCCAAAAAAAAAATTTCATATTGCAAAGAATTTACGTAGTAAGCTCCCATTTAATTTCAGTACCAACTTGTATATAATTTTATTAGAAAATTAAGTAAAAAACAAAAAAAACTCCAATTGCAGCATGTACATTAAACAAGTCGCCGCCTAAAACACGGTTGTTAGGACAATAACTTTGTAACAGTGATTATTTTCTTTTTTTATTTATCTTTGTAGTTTTTCTTGCCATCAATTTATGCTTTGTCACAATCTTTGTATGCTTAATCCTTAAGCTTTTCCCTATTAACTAGCTAGGACATGATGGGGAGTCAACTTTGTCATGCGGTCAGTACACAGGAGACCTAAAGGGAAAATAATGAACCAAGACAGTTCATTCTTTTTTTGGAATAAGCTAAGTCAGTTAAAATATCTTCTTTTTGGAATAAGACAAATCGATTAAAATAAGGGCAGTAAAGAAGCGTCAAACACGAAAAGTAATGAATGATCGTAGTTTCAGAAAACACTAAGAAAAAAATTAATTAATAGTTGAAACTCGAAATGGAAGCGCAAGTGCGCAGCATTAATTAACTCGGCATTCAAAAGAAAAGTTGTGAGAATTAAATAACTTCTATAATCCTATTTATAAATCACTTTCAACGTATTTTACACAAATAAAAAAAATCTTAAATTTTATTAATTCTAATTTAAAATTTAATAACTTTTCAATTTTATTCCTGTTTAATATATATTATACGTTATGTAAATAAAATCAATACAGTAATAAATAAAGA
Source organism: Neltuma alba (assembly GCF_004799145.2). Lineage (NCBI taxonomy): Eukaryota > Viridiplantae > Streptophyta > Magnoliopsida > Fabales > Fabaceae > Neltuma > Neltuma alba. The sequence goes on along the minus strand of NW_021633065.1, from coordinate 76,925 downwards.
GTAAAATTATACACTCATATAAATTTTTTTTTAATACCCTCTAAATAGGACTAAAAAATATTTTCTTCTTGTCTTATGAATAAAACTAAAGAAGTATTTATGTAGCTATTCTTCCAGTGTGAAGACACATGCATACAAACTTCGTGAAGCTCCCCTTTCAAAGAATTGTACAAACGAACAAGAAGCGGACCGGTTGAAAGAAATGACAGTCAAGAAGATGAATTTCTATCTTCCTTCTATATTGGGTTGGGTGCGGGAAAGTTTCTGTTGCCATTTTCGTCAACAGAAATTTCAGGCGTCCTTGCTTAATATTCTCCTACCACATCATAGGCAAACTTTATGTCATAATGTTTCCCAGGATGAACTTTTCTCATTGAAGACCTAGTCGTGGCGAGCAAAACAAACTTGCGACGTAAGTTTTGACTAGCTATATATTTCCGTTTTTCTTATAATATTCTAAATATATATATATATATATATATATAAACACACACACACATATATACACACACCTTCTATTCTAAGAACAGATATTTACATCACAACATGTAAAAATAAACTTGGTGTACAATGGACCACACTCTTTACTCAGATCCTATTTATAAGCTTTAAATTTGAGGAGCAGTGTGATCCATTTTATAAACGTCAATTTAAAATTTATCTTCATATTTAATGTTTTTTATTTTTTTTTATTATTTATTTTCTCTCTTTTATCATATTATGTCTTATCATATTTTTCCACATATTCTTTTTTATATTTTTTATCATTTATTATAAAAATATATTTGAAAACAAAACTATATTTCTAATCTATTTATTGTTTTTGACGAATTTTAACTAATAGTTTATTATTGATAAATTAGCTATGGGGGAATCTTCTTTTTGGAATAAGACAAATAAATTAAAATAGAAGAAATAAAGAAGCGTCAAACACGAAAAGTAATGAATGATCATAGCAGAAGACAATAAGAAAAAATTATTAATAGTTGAAACTTTAAATGAAGACACAGCATTAATTAAATATGCATTCCAATGAAATCATCATTTCCCATTGTGAGAATTTCATTGGTCGACCATTTATAAATATTTCTATATGTACTTTTGGAGTCTGGAGGCATACTCTGTTCTCGATAAACTCAAAATACCTCACTCACCTACACTTTTTCATTAAAAAAAAAAGTCATCACTGCCGCAATGGGATGATTTTTGTGCCTAATGAAAAAGAAAATTAATCTCTTCATGTTTTTTTTTTGGCTACAGAATTTTAGGAAAGGGGTTGGGCTCACCCATGATCCAAGGGTAGGACACCTACGCTTAATCTACTGGAACCTATTCCTATGGGCACGGGGGCAAGCCAAGCAAGCTTTTTTTCTGTTCTGGCCCAATAAGTAAGAATCACCCGGTTTCACTATGCTATGGAGATGCCTCTCCCAACGCCGTGACTGGAGCCACAACTAAGTGGCACTCCTTAGGGTCGAACCCTCTCCCTCTGGTGAGAGTGTCCGACCTTTCGCCAGCCGAACCCATGGACGAGGAGTTAATCTCTTCATTTTTAGTATTGCATAACTATGATTCAATTTTTTTGTTGGCGAAAAAAACTATGATTCAGTTTTTAAACAATATCACTCAATGTCACCGTCCATAACTCAATGCACATGGCACTACATTTGAGCAACACTATTAAAGAATTATTTATATGGCATTAATGTTAGCGCATGGTAGGACATTATATTATAATCATGGAATATTTATATTTCATTTAAAAAGATCACAGCGGGATCAGGTTTTGCAGTTGAAAATCATTGGTTTTAACTTATCCAATTGTCAGCTCAAAAAAAAAAAAAACTTATCCAATTGTATTTGAACACGAACTAATTTAAACTATGAAACTGCGAAAATCAATTTATCCCAATGCATGCACAACAATAACCATAGCCCCACATCGCCTTGTGTAAAAGGCCAAGAATTGATCAATTCAGAATACGCAGTACAGACTACTCTCTCCATTTTTTTTCTCATAAGAAGTAATCAATCAAATCATGTTGATAAAAAAAAAGTTATAATTCGTTACAAATAATAAATATGTAAAAACTATAACTTTTTTTTAAAAAAATTACTCTTATTTATAAGGAAAAAAATAGTATGGCGGATTTTTTATGGAAATGCTTCGAATAATAAAATAAAATACCAAAATGTTACACTCTGAGAAGTATTTACCAAGATGCCGCGTTGAAAATCATTCACAACCTGAATGAGTTTGGATTAGTTCGAAGGTCATTCTTACTGAGAATGAGTTTGTCCTTGCACCTCTGCCTCCTCCAAAACTTTATTCTTCTCTTTCCCAATCCTCCTTTTACCGGTCGCTCTTCACCTCTAATTCTAAAGTCCACCCTCCCTTTATGCGCACGCCATATATGTTTACTTTCTTTACACCAGATTCCCACTTCTTTAAAAAAAATTGCCAACTAAATTCCCATATTCATTGCATATATATAACATTTTGAATTTATTGTGAACCCAAATCACATGGGTCAGTTGAATTCAACACGTTAGGCCAGGATTTGAAACCCGTTCTAAGAATGACTTTCGCGCAAATCTAAACTCGTTTAGGCCAGGATTTTGAAAAGGAAAGAATGTGTGGTAGAGAAATGTTTCAGGCGAGCCATGTGATGATAAATGTATTAATATTAAAATGAGTAATTAAATGATAAAAATGAGAAATTAACAAAGAAAATTTAAGATACCCTCTAAATGTCTATTATAAATTTATAATTATAGAACTAAACCATGAGTGGTAATTGTTTCTTATAAAAAGAAACCTAGGAAGTGTAGATCTATCAATTAATAATATATGGAGATCTATACCACCCACAAATATTTACACGCCTGGAATTGTTATCTAGTGATATGTTTCCTTTGACTCAATTTGAAGATTTTTTATTGGCCAGGGCATATATTAATGTAAGCTTCAATTTGCTGTATCTGTAACTCCGTACCGTACCTTGTTGCCCAAGTCATCATGACGGAAAAAGAAAAAGAGTAAGCGTCATCTGGGCATATATATATACATATATAAATGGGTGTCATATGTCAAAATACCATCACACATGAAACCATATCTTCAGAGATCATGCATACCTTATTCTTCCCCCATATTGCTAACGCTTTGCTGCTATGCCCTCTGATAATATTCGCAACCATGCTCTCCCCAGGCATGTGCAGCGGCTTGAGCATTCAATGCAATGAAAGAGACCGTCATCTTCTCCTAAACTTCAAACACGCTGCTTCCGATCCATACGCCATCCTCTCTTCTTGGTCTGATGAACAAGATTGCTGTCAGTGGGAAGGAATTCAGTGTGACAACACCACTGGTAGAGTGATCATGCTTAACCTCCCATGTTCTCCACAACCCAGTGCTACTGATTGTGATGAAGAGGACGAAAGGCAGTGTCTCACAGGTGATCTCCACCTATCTTTGCTTCAGCTTGAGTTTCTAAATTACTTGGATTTGAGAAATCATGACTTCCATGCTATTATCCAAAATGATCGTGTGGATATCTCAAACTCTACCAATCTATCTGTGTTTGAGTGCCAAAATTCCTCTAATCTTCGTTATCTTGATTTATCCGATAATGAGCATCTTCACTTTGATAGTCTTGATTGGCTTTCCCGTGTTCCATCCTTGAAATATGTTGACCTCAGTGGCATTAGTCTTGGAGGGAGAGTTGACTGGCCTCAATTAGCAACTCTTGTTCCTTTCCTTTCGGAGTTGTACTTTGATAGTTGTCAGCTTTCAAACATTAGTCCATCTCTCGGTTATGTCAATTTTACTTCGCTTGAAGTTCTTGGCCTCGCTCATAATGATTTTAGCTCTGAATTTCCAGATTGGTTAGGCCAGCTTGAACATCTACAGTTTCTTGATATTAGTGAAAATTCCTTCTCTGGTCCAATTCCAGATTGGCTAGGCCAACTTGAACATCTACAGGTTCTTGATGTTGGTGAAAATTCCTTTTCTGGTCCAATTCCAGATTGCTTAGGCCAACTTGAACGCCTACAGTTTCTTGATGTTAGTGCAAATTCCTTTTCTGGTCCAATTCCTTCAACTTTGGGAGATATCTCATCCTTGATTCGCTTGGATGTTGGTTCAAATTACTTAAATGAAAGTCTACCGGAAACTATTGGACAACTCTTCAACTTGGAGGAATTACATTTTGATGATAACCACTTGACAGGGTATGTGTCTGAAAAAAATTTTGCCAACCTCTCAAACTTGCATTATCTTTCCATGGGATCACCTGGCTTAATCTTTGACTTCGATCCTGTATGGGTTCCTCCTTTTCAGCTGAAAAAGATTTATTTCTATCACATGGTGGCCTCAAAACTTCCCGCATGGATATACGCCCAAACGTCTCTTTCTGAATTGGTAATTACAAACTCAACAGTTTTATTTGAGCCTCAAGACAAGTTTTGGGACTTTGTAGCACGAGTGCCATACATACAATTACAATATAACACAATTCATGGGGAGATGTCTAACGTGTTACTAAACTCTACAATCATAAATCTGAGTAGAAACAAAATCAAAGGCAATCTCCCTCTATTATCACCCAATGTTGCGATGTTCAATGTGTCACATAACTGTTTCCAAGGGCCTATCTCTCCATTATTGTGTCAAAAAATGAATGGGAAGAGCCAATTAAAGTATGTGGATATGTCTATTAATCTTTTATCTGGAGGGCTTACAAATTGTTGGATGCATTGGAAATCATTGGTTTTTGTTAGGCTAGATGGCAATAATCTAACAGGCAAAATCCCCCCATCAATTGGTTTGTTGTCTGACCTTGTGGTTTTGCATCTCAATAAAAATAATTTATTTGGAGAGATACCTTTGTCACTGGTAAATTGTGGGAAGTTGCAGATTCTTGATGTAGGAGAAAATAAATTATCTGGATTCTTAATGAATTGGATGGCGCAAAATGCAAAGATTCTTCGACTAAGATCTAATCAACTAAGTGGAAATATACCACCTCAGATATGCCAATTGGCTTCCCTCAGAATATTGGATTTTGCAGACAACAAAATATCAGGTTCATTACCCATTTGTCTGAAAAATCTGACAGCCATGACTTTCCCTAATTCTTCAAATAATAGGGTTTATGGAGTTTGCGTTAAAACTCCAGGATTGTTGAGCTATATCACTGACAATGTTATGGTGCACATAAAAGGCCAAGGATTGAGTTATGAAAACAACTTGAAGTTTTTGCATGCTATTGATCTATCAAGTAATAATATCTCTGGATCAGTACCTTCAGAAATATTTAGCCTCAATGGATTAGAATCTTTGAACTTATCTCATAATCAACTTGAGGGAAACATACCAAATGAAATCAGCAACTTGAACAACTTGGAGTCTCTTGATCTCTCAAGCAATCAACTTTCGGGTGAAATTCCTCCAAGCATGGATAAATTGTCTTTTTTGGAAATCTTGAACCTCTCTTTCAACAATTTCATTGGAAAGATCCCATCAGGAACCCAACTTCAAAGGTCTGATGCACTAAGCTATATTGGGAATCCTAAACTTTGCGGTGCTCCGCTTCCAACGAACTGCATAGACAAACAAGACGTGGAACCCATTGAAAGAAATGACAGTCAAGAAGATGAATTTCTATCTTCCTTCTACATTGGGTTAGGAGTTGGGTTTGCCACAGCTTTTTGGGGTGTCTGTGTTGCCATTTTCTTCAACAGGAATTTCAGGCATTTTACCTTCAGATTCCTCTATCACATCAGAGACAAACTTTATGTCATAATGGTCCTCATGATGAACCGTTTCTGTTGAAGACCTAGCTGGCAGTGTGGTGATTTAAACAAACTTGCGATGTAAGTTTCGACGAAGTCTTTTAAATGTTATATATTTGCCTTTTCTTATAGTACGCTAAAACTAGATAGATCTTTTATTCTAATCACAAATACTTACATCACAAATAACTATAAAAAGAAGACTTGATGGGTTATATATTATGCAGGTTGTTGCTATATAGGCATGCATGTTTCAGGAAGTCTCCTCATCAAGTCATTTAGACTGAACATTGCAACGGAGGGCGAAGGGAAGCTATTGAAAGCATATGACAAGTGGAGTGAAGTTTTTAGTTTGTTGCATTACTTTGAGGCCGTGGACTACTATAGTTCCATTTTCTGCAAAATAAGTTTGTATCTGTAATAAGTATGTGTCCTTAAATAAAGAGGAAATTATTTCAGTCCTTAGATAGACTTTTCATATTGACTTGAAAGGCAATTTGGGATGGCCAGCTCTGCCATTATACTCCTAAAAAAACAGGGACATATGGTTCCAATTCAGATGTTTTACATTTCAAAAAGAAATAAATACACGTAATTATATTCCTTCCAGAGAGATGGGTTTGATGAGTCACATAGATGTTACTCAGGCTGATGCGAATGTTGTGGTTGTGCAGCTGTAAGATTGAGATGAGTAAAGTTGGTAAGAAGGAATGTTCCTGCTTGTCAAGATGAGTGAGTTGTAGTCACCGTCAACTAACAGTTGGTCTAATGTTTCGGTAAATCTCCACAATCACTAAAAATTATTGAACTCTTAATTAGAAAAATGATGATGATAATTACTAACAACTGATATAGGGATGGATTTTTCTGTTTTTAAAAAGTCTGTTGCTAAATTCGTCTTTAGTTTGGCAAATTTCAGATAAAATTATCTGAGCATTTGTCAAATTACTTTGAGACTGATCCAGAGAACTTTTCTTGGTCCTTTCTTTCTGATGAAACTTGAGACGAATTTAGTAGGAAATTTTCTCTCTACAACTATAGTTTCTAATAAGTTTTCTTAGTTTTTTCCTAGCCAAATGTTCTCGGTTCTGTGAGAAAAAGCTGCGATGAAAACATTGTTAATGCACTGCTTATTAGTTAAAAGACGATAAAAGATTCATCCAAACATGCTTATAAATCGCATGTTTTTCTTAATATTTAAAGGTAAGCGTATCGATGCACATAATAATAATACCTTCCACAGAGATAGAGATAATAATAAGAATCCCGTTTGAAACCCCACACTGCACAACCAACTTGTACAAGAAGCCAATAATGCATATTATTTAAACGTAAATCCTAACCTTCCATAACACCCATCTGAGTTTTATATCATAGTGGTCCTCAAGATGAACATTATAATTCGTTTCCAATGAAATTAAAACCTTATTGGTAAATTTTAATAAGTGAATAAACTTCAGGTTTAATTATATTTTGGGATAATTAATATGTAAGTCCTTATAGTTTCAACCAATTTTTAATTAGGTCCCTATGAAGTCCTTATAATTTCACATGTTTTTAATCAGGTTCTTCTAATTTTTTTTTGTTTTTATCATGTCCTTGTTGTTTTATCTTATTTTTAATTCAATCTTTGTAGTTTTTATTCTTTATTCTATAAATAATAATATTCTATAAATCATAAATTATTATAATAATATTTTTTAAATATTTTTTAAATTTTTAGTTAAACATATATATTATTTATTTTTAAATTCTAATTTTTATTATAATAATAAAATTTTCCAAAATTACAATATAATTATAAATAATTTATATTTAATTATAATTTATTATTTTAATTAATTATTAATTTCTAAATGATTACATTAATTATTTTGTATAAATAATTTATATTTAATTATAATTTATAATCCTAATTTATTATTAATTAATATATCATTATATTAATTATTTTGTCCGATTATATAATTATTAATTTAAAAATGAAATTAATTTTCAAGAATAAATTTATAAATAAATTTTTTAAAACTACAAAAGGCCTAATTAAAAAATAAGTGAAACTAGATCTGGTAAAAGGAAAAAAATGGAGGGGCTTAATTAAAAACACGTAAAAGTAAAAGATCTGATAAAAGGAAAACATTTTATAGGATCTTGATTAAAAATCAAATAAAACTGTAAAGACCCAGAGATTAATTATCCCTTATATTTTTAATGAGTTTTTTTTAATTTGAAAATTTTATTTTTTATATATATATATATTTTCCCCCCTTTTACAGAAGGCACTGCTGCTAGTTAAGTCTAGTTTTTACTTCGTTAATTCAAACAAGAGCATGTGCAGCTAAGGCAATTTGCACATTCCATAATTTGACGTGAAACAAGCAAAATTAAAAGAAATCGGCCATTCTTCCATAATATAATATAATATTTAATCTCATTATTTAAATTATTACTAAAAATCTTTCATTATATACAATTAATTCTTCCAGTATTTACAATTATATGTTCCTGTCCATCTGCATAGGCATTTTCATGAATTTATTTTGTAATTATGTAAATAAAATTTTAAGGGTAAAAGATATCATTTTAAAATTTCATGACACCAAAACGTTGATCATGTGGTTTAAATAGGACTATAGCATGGTTTTGCCCGGCGGGCATGTGGCCAGAAGTAAAATTGAACTCCACAGCGTAAGTTGGTCACTTGGCAAAAGTATAGCTTCAGTCTTCAATCCTTCAATTTTATACAATATTTTATTTTAATCTTCTAATTTTATAAAATATCTTTTTAGTGATTTAACCTTAACATTGTTAACAAAACATGCTGACATTAAAATTTTAAATATTAATAAAGTATTCTCAAATAATAATATATTTAGTTTAATTTTCAAAATAATAATGATTAGTGCAAAACATTGTCGTTTGAAACTGAAGGTTTTAGGGTTTGAATAACTGGAAAAAAATATTGTTTAAAATTAAAAACCAAATTAAAATTTTGTATAAAATTAGAGAACCATATCAATACTAATCATTGCAACCTTTGCATGTTAGACCCCTAATTAATGAGCCCAGAAAAGAGATAATTAGCATAGGAACAAAGCTTATTTAGTACGCTGATTAAAAACATGAGCATGAAACATGGTTAATAATAAATAATACATTGATAAGATGAATGACAGTACACATCTGTATGATTTACCTCCTTATTGCTTCGGCCATGAAGATAACTAAAAATGACCACTACCATATACACTACTATAAATAGGACTTTTAATATCACTTAAATAAGACTTTTAACGACGATTATTAGTAAAACTTTTTTAATGATGTTGTTTTTTGGACTTTTAACGTCAGTTGACAAATGATGTCGTGAATTGAATTGAATTTCAAGGGAAATTGACGTTGTGCTTTAAGTTGCCACGATTTTTTTTAATTTTGTTGGTTATCTTGCTAAAAAAGTAAAATTAAATGATTTAATTAAGAGGAAAAAACACATAAGTACCAAGTTAAAAATTAAAAGAAAGTATAGGTATCTCAAATATGATTTTCCCAAACTTTTACATACAATTTTATATACCTATTTAGCCTCAACAGGAAAATTTATCTTGGTCCATACAGAAAGGGCGGCAAAGCTATATCAAGTATTTTAACTTTTTTAATTGTTAATTGAAATATTTTTTTGGCCTGATTTTAATTGAAATATTTGATGATAGAGTTTGGCGAAGCTATGTCAAGTATTTTAGTTGTTTTAATTTTTAATGGAAATATTTGATGATAGAGCTTCGCAAAGCTATACGAAGTATTTTAGTTGTTTCAATTTTTAATTGAAATATTTGACGAGAGCTTCGCCTTCCTTCATGGTCCTATTTGGCTCAATTTATACCATGCTGGACTGCTAATAAACTCTACAGTAATAATTAAGGCATAGCATTCAATTATTCCCATACGTCTCTTTATCATTGTCCAGCTGGAGAAAAAGGAAAAGCTAATTGAGTGAAGGATAAGGAAACTAATTAATCTTTGCCAAATTCGAGCCATCAATTTATGATATGTAATGAACAAACCACTAATACCAGCAAAGGAAGGATATAAATGATCGATCATGTTGAATTGAAGTCTTTGTCTTATTTATTTGCGTGCGTGACTGGAGATATATACATACATACATACATACATACATACATATATATATATATTCAAATGCATATTCAATGAAAATATTGTAGTGTCATTTGCAGTGTGCTTTTTTGGGCAGAGGCAAGGCGAGTGATGGATGATGATGATGGAGTTTCCATCCTTCTTAGTGATAGTGAAGTTGCATGGCCATTCCTTTCCCATTTGGTTGTCCTTCAAAAGTTAATGCATTTTCCCATTCCTTTCACCGTGAACGTCAAAAGCCAAAAGAAGTGGGGCTTGGTGGTACAGCTGTTTGTATTTAATTAATTGAAGGCATGTTATCTTTTCTTTTCTCCTTTTTTTGGAATTAAATTAAAGATACATAGGTATTAATAATAATAAAAACAGTTAATAACTCATTAAATATGTCTTAGATTATAAAGAAAATTCAATTTTACCCATATTCAAATTTGCCTATTTATATTAGTTTGGTCACTAATTCCATCATTAATTAACTCTTTTTTTTCATAATCACGATATGATCTACAAGTTCTTGAAAACATATTAAGGCATATTCAATTCCCACACGCCTCTTTATATATGTCTTCAATTATTAAAAAAGAAAATTCCAACTTTACCTCTATTCATATTTATCTCATCCAATTCATAATATAAGACGTTAGTTAAATTTTCTCATGAATTAAGAAATGTTAATTAAGTTATTAAATATGTTTTAAATTAATAAAAGTTACTTATTTTACCTTTATTAAAAAATATCATTGAAAAGTTATCTCCTCTCCCTCCCTCTCCCCTCCATTTAAAACCCGCCCTCCTCCTTTTCACAAGAGATAAAAGTAAAAACAAGTATCATTAATTACACTGTTAATCTCATACTTTGGACTAAAATTTTCTTCTAGATGACTTATTATATTTTGGAGCAGAGGGAGAATCTCTCACCTCTCTCAGTTATCACCAAATTAATGTTGTTAGGTTCTTAAGCCTAAACATCTCACATATGTTTGGCTCTCCATGGCATGAGATATATTGCCAGTTGATCAACAACCGAAAGTGTGTTCACACTAGAATTATTGACCTCACAATGTATGTTCAATTATGAATAACTAATTTCCTCATAATAACGTGTAAGTGACGTCAGGCCTGTTTATTTTTATTTTAAATTAACGTTCATACACAATTTGATTTTTTATCAAAGAAAATAATAATTCGACAAAAAGTACAGCTGTTTGTATTTATTCAAAAAATTTTATAAAATGATTTACTTAAATTGTAGTTCCTATTTATTTTTAGCTTTAACTTAAATAAGATTTAAACATGTAAATTAAATTTTTCCGTTTTCTGTCCATTTAATATCACTGATTTAATATAAAAAATTAGATACAAATTTTCATCAACCGTAATGAATGGGTCTACGAATTGCAACGAGATCCCAAAAATAAAATAATTACTAAAAAAATCAAGATAACAAGTGAAAAATTGTTGTTTCTTGATTGCTTTGTTATCATTAGGATTTTTTTAATAATTATGTCCCTTCTCCTTCACTGGGTAATATTAGCCATGAAGGTTACGAAGAATCTTATATTTGTGATAAGTCTCGTATTATTTTATTTCGGACATTGCACCAAGACAAGACACAATCGAAAGAAGCAAAGCTTATATTTTCAGCACGCTAATTAAACTTTAGTACTACTATTTTCCAAAAGTTGTGCATAAATATCTGTCATTGAAGCGATACCTTCTCACATAGATCAAGCCATATCTTGAGTGATCATGGATATCTCTATCCTCTCCTCTCTCTCTCTCTCTCTCTCTCTCTATATATATATATATATATAATGTTTGCTGCAATGCTTTCTAATATTTGCAATCATGCTCCGCAAAGGCATATGTGGTTTGAAAGTGCATTGCAACGAAAAAGACCACCATCTTTCCTAAGCTTCAAGCACGCCATGGTTGATCCATCTGCGGTCCTCTCTAGTTGATCTAAGGAGCGAGATAGCTGTGAATGGTAACTGAAGTTCACCGTGACCATATCACTGGCAGAGTCATTGAGCTTAGTCCCCCTTGTTCCGCAAAATTCAGCTCGAACAAATTTATTTGTCATATATGTAAGAAGTTTAGGACCCATCAAGCATGACAAATAAATTTGCTCAAGTTGAAAAGGAGGGACCCGAAGAGAATCAAAGTCAAAGATCAAGTTTGGGAATCCCATGGAAAGAAGAGTCAGCTTCGAGAGTTTGGCAAAATTTCTTTTAGATACATGCACTGTCAAGTGATTATCATTAAAGTCTAATGTGTCCTAGTTGAAGAGGTGCCCCAGACTTTCTGGAAGACTACCATTTAAATGATTTGAGAAGACATGGATTGAGGTGAGTCGACGATGACAAAATTCCCAATTTGAAGGAATAGGACCAAAAATAAATTTTCACTAACATCAGCTCCATGAGAAGACTACCATTTTCAGTCATGCTCTGTCTGCCGCATGGAGAAGGAGAACGCCTTGTCTGAAAAGAATATTCGCCCAAGGAATAATTACAAAAAAGAAAAGCCAAAATTGTATGTTTTAATGTTAATGATGATCACTTGGTAAGCAAATATATATGTGTGCATGTAAAACATGAATATGTGTGTGATAGTACAAACATACCCTTTGTCATCGTTGACTCATTTCGATCTTTCTTCTCAACTCATTTAAATGGCAAACTTCTAGAAAGTTTGGTGCAATTCTTCCACTTGGACACATCAGAATTTAATAATAATCACGAGATACAGGAGATGTGTCTGAAAAAAGCTTCACCAAACTCTCAAAGCTAACTCTTCTTTCCATGGGATCCCCAAACTTGATCTTTGACTTCGATCTCTTTGGGTCCCTCCTTTTCAGTCTGAACAAGGGAGACTAAGGTGAATGACTCTATTAGAGTATCAGGGGCGTTGTCCCAGTGAAGTCCAGTTCATTCACCGCAGTATAATCTGGCTCATACCGGACCAACGAGAGAGGATGGCAGAGATGGATCAACCATGGTGTGCTTGAAGTTTAGGGCTTAGGAGGAGAAGATAGTATCTTTTTCATTACAATGAGAGGCATCCATTGTCACTCAAAGGTATATGGTTTGATGGGAAGTGACGGATCACCACCAATGACAGATATTTATATACAGGCTTGGGAAATAGTAGTGGTAATGTTTAATTAGCGTACTAAATAAGCTTTTTGCTTCCTCTTTTAATTGCCTCTTGTCTTGATGCAATGTCCCAAATAAAATAATACGACACTTATCACAAACACAAGATTCTTCATAATGACCTTCACAGCTAAGATTGGCCAATCCTCAGGTGTTCAAAATACAGAAGAAAAGTGCAGAAACGGAAATGGAAAATGAGAGAAGCTGAAATTAGCAGGGAAAGGAATCCATTCAGAAGGAGGTTTTTAATTGAAGGTTTCCTTATTAATTAGCTGGTGGGTCCCACGATCAACATGTTTTTTTCTTACTGCCAACTTCATTTCAACAGTAATGGCATCTTCATTATTGCTTTGGACGCAGCACGCCCTTGCATGGAATCGGCCAAACTAAATCCATAAATTTGTGGTACGTAGTAAACCATTAATGGCAACAAAAGGAAGAATGAAAATGCTTTCATATGGTCTCGTCATCACTTTACTTTACGATATTCCACATTAATAATAATGCGGTCTAAACCAAGGCAAATACTGTCACATCATCATCATTATTATTTGCTTTAGCTCAATGCTTGCATATTATTTCTCCTTTTTGTGGTTCGAACCACATATCGGTAGCTTCATTTTTTCCCCCTATTATTATATGCTGCTGGGTTTGCTGGATCCTGATGTTCGATGATGCACTTAATGACTTGAATGGGATCTTCAGACTATTTTAAAGAGGTTTCATATGCCCAATGACTTTGTAGCCAACAGCATGAAAACTCTTCGTTAGCGGGAGGTTTTAGGTTTGGTTCCATTTTTCTTTTATAAATTATTAAGCTCTCTGTCAGAATATATATATATATATATATATATATCTATAGAGTCAAAAATTTAACAGCAGAGTCAAAAATCCTTCAAGAAAGATATGTAGTATTGAATATGATCCTTCCAATCCATTTATTCATAGGAACATAATTAATTAATTATGCTGATTCACTGGGGAAGCAAAATCTATTGTCAATATGGTAAAATATTTAGATGATAAGAAGTAAAGTCTGCACAAGACATATATATTTATCTTTTGGGAAATCGTTTGTTGATTATGCAGAATTTTATTCAGATCGATAAGCAGCGAAGTTATTTTCAAGGTAGACATCAAAGAAAAAGAGTTTTTAATGAACAAAAGAATGCATGAAAAGAAACTAAAGAGAGGAAAGCTGACATATGGCCACTTTGAAGTGCTGCTTACGTAGAAAAGATTGTCACAAATTTAAGAGCAATGTGGAAAAGTCCTCAGGAAGTAGAAATAACGTTAAATGTGATTGTGACCCAAGAAATGTCTATGAGATATAGGGAACGAATTTCAGTACTGCGTAGCGGCAAGGAGCTCATCACCGCTACGCACTGTTTTGTTGAAGTTAGGAATGATCTTAACCGTTCGATGATGAGCGATCTAGTTACATATAGAAATTTTGAAGGTTTACGCCGTTTCAATCCTCTCTCTTCGTTCCCCATTCCTCTTCAGCATCGTCTTCAGATTGGAGAAATGAAAGAGGGAGGAAGGAAGCAGGGTAGAACGTCACCGTGTGTGGCATGCGAGATGCTTCAAAAGAAGACGCGGATGAGTCCCACAAGTTTGCCAACATGCTGTTTGGTATAAAGTATTGAAAATGAGGGATAGAATTGGGATTAAGATTCAAAAAATATGTTAAAAGAATATTTAATATGAGTGATTGGTTGTTACTTGGAATTGGCCAAATCCTTATATGTGAGATTACCTAATCTTATATAATAAAAAAACACTCATATTAAACACTCTTTAATTAATATTTTTTCTCAATTCCAACCCCAAGTCTTGTCCTTCATTTTTAATGCTTTGAACCAAATGGCATCTAAGGTCGCATTTGGTAAGAAGTATTAAAAATTAGGAATGGGAATAGCATAAAAGAAATTGGTATTCCCTAATCTCACCTCTATGAGTTTGTCTAATCCCATGTAACAAGCAATTATTCATGCTAAATACTATTTTAATAATTTTTCTCAATTGCAATCTTAATTTCTCTCCCTCATTTTAAATACTTCGCACCAAACGGGATCTAAATGTTCACAAAGTCTTTGGAGCCAATAATGTCAACAAGATGCTTCAGGAGGTGCCTATAAAGAGTAAGTTTGGAGGATCTTGCTTGGTAGTTTGGGTGCAAGGTGCTGTGGCTTTGCCTTCCCTAACATGAAAAATTTAAAGTCCTGATCTTTTAGAGATATTTTTTCTGCTCCTGCTGGAGCTGGAGGAGTCGCCATTGGTAATCTTCTTCAAAGAAGAAGAGAAGCGAAAATTTGGAACTTGCTCCTTACTAAAAAAAAATTAAAAATAAAAATAAAAACTTGCCTCGCATGAAGGGAACTTCATTGACTTTATCCCACAGAACAACGTCGCTGGGCAAGCGAATGGAGGGAGCTCATTCTTGGCTTCATTAAAACGGTGCGCATAAATGATGAGCTCTTGGTGCTCATCATCGTGCTTAGCACCGAAATTGATTCTTGGGAGGGGATATAGACCTAGCGTTCTAGTACGATCCTTCTGACGCGACTCATATATTTGCTTAAGAAAACGTTGATTATGCTGAATTTTTCAGAATAAAAAAATATATTTCCTAATTAATTGAAAGTGCACATCAAAGAAAGGAGAATACATTGAAAAATGCGGAAAATAAATAAGAGAAAAACTGACATGCACCCACTTTGAGATAATGTTTAACTGAAGGGGGGGGGGAAAGAAAAAATCTATAATCACAAAGGGCAAAGCGGAAAAGTCCTCGAGTCAATCCATAGAGACATAATATTGAGCATGATACTTGCAAGTCCATTTATATCATTAATTATGCAGAATTTTTGAAAATAAAAAAAATCTAGTGTAAATTTAAACAAAAATAGCCCGTAGAGATGAGTCTGGGTCTAGTTATTAATATAAGAGATAATTAAAGAATTAATTTAGTTTTAAATATAAGATTTTAATTCACTTTGTGTCAAATATTTATCCATTTGACTCTTGAGTAATCCTTATAGGGTATTGGTGTCTGCACATGTTAAGGAGTTTTTATGAAAGAATATCAATGCACATGATTGATAGGGTATTTTAAAAAAGACAATATTAATTTATTACAAATAACTAAACAAAAGTAACCTATAGAGATAAGTACTGGGTTAGGTCATTAATATAATTAGATAACTGAAAATTTAATTTAGTTTTAAATATAAGATCTCAATTTACTTTGTCTTAAATATTTATCTATTTTGTCTCAAGTAATCCTTATAGGCTATTAGTGATTACACATGTTAGGGGTATTTCAAAAAAGATAATTAATTTCAATGCACATGATTGATAGGAGTATTTCAGAAAAAACAATATCAATTTATTATAAATAATTAATTAACTAATTTTTTTAATATTCACAAATTAGTTATCTAACTTTTATATTAATTACTTATTTATTGTCAACTTAATATTGAATATGTTCCTCTGCTATCCATTTTATTCGATGGAAAGCTATCTTGCAAATGTACGCCAAAATTTTAAAAGAGCTACATCACTTACAATTTGTTGTCACTCGGTGGGCTGTAAGATGTTTAAAGTAGTCTCCACAAGGCCTTTGATCAATGGTTACGATTTATCATGAGAACCGCCATGACATAAAGTTTGTCTCCAATAAAATACAAAAACGAGAAGTAAGAATGCCTGAAATTTCTGTTGAGAAATATGGCACCGCAAACTCCCCAAAAAGCCATGGCAAATCCAACTCCCAACCCAATGTAGAAGAAAGACAGAAATTCATCATCTTGGTTGTCAGATTCTATGTTGGAATTCTTGTCTTCATCGTTAGTGCAATTCTTTTGAAGTGGAGGTCCGCATAGATCAGGATTCCCAATATAACTTTGTGCATCAAACCCTTGAAGTTGAGTGCCTAAGGGGATCTTTCCAATAAAATTGTTGAAGGAGAGGTTCAAGGCTGCTAGAAAAGACAATTTGGCCATACTTTAGGGAATTTCACCTGAAAGTCGATTATTTGCAAGATCGACAGGCTCCAATTGTTACATGTTCCACACCTCTTTTGGTATGTTTCCCTCAAATTGATTATGAGACAAATTCAAAGATTGTAATCCCGTGAGAGCAAAAATTTCTGGAGGTATTGTCCCGGCCATCATATTACTTGATAGATCAACAGAACGTACCAAATTCAAGTTTCGTTTATAGCTCAATCCTTGGCCTTTCATGTGCAACAAAACCTCGTCTCTCACTATGAAAGTGTAATTTAGAGTTCTAGAGCACTAGTTTAGAACTCCACTATATGAAGAATCAGGGGAAACCATGGCCGCCATGTTCTCTAGGCAAGTTGGGATTGAACCTGATATTTTGTTGTCCGCCAAATCCAATATTATGAGGGAAATTAATTGGCATATTTGTGGGGGGGTATTTCCACGGAGTTGATTGGGTCTCAGTCTGATAACCTTAGCTTTGTCCCCAATCCAACTTGGTATGTGTCCTGAAAATTTGTTTTCCCCTAAATCAATGACTTGCAGGACTTGGCAATTTTTCAGTGACAAAGGTATCTCTCCAAATAAGCTATTTTTATTGAGATGCAAATGTAAGGTTAGACAATAAACTCATTGATCGAGGTATTCCACCCCTTAGACTATTGCCACCAAGCTTAAGCACAACCAGTGATTTCCGATTCATCCAACAATCTGGCAGTTCCCCAGATAATAAATTATTAGATATATCCAAAGACTTCGATTTGCTTCTCCCCTTTATTCTTTGACTTCTCCGCTTTATTCTTTGACACACTAAGGAGAAATAGATCCTCGCAGGCAGTTGTTTGCTATACTGAACTAGACAACATTTTGCGATAACTGAGGAACGTTGCCTTTCGATTTGTTTGAATCCAAATTTATGACTGCAGAATTCAGTAACACATTAGACATTTCTCCATCAATTGTGTTATCCTCTAAGTGTAAGTATGCTAGTTGGGTCGCAAATTTCCAAAAGCCGTCTGGGGACTCGAATGAAATTCTTGACTATTTAATTCCTAAGCTGCTTAGACGTGTTTGAGTGTATATCCATGCAGGAAGTTTAGGACCCCTCCTGTGTTCCAAGTGAATAGTTTCAAGTTGGAAAGAAGGAACCCAAAGAGGATTAAAGTCAAAGATCAAGCCTGGTGATCCCATGAAAAGCAACTTCAGATTCGAGAGTGTGTCGAAATTTCTTTCTGACACATGCCCCGCCAAGTTATTATAACTAAAATCTAGTTCCTCCAAATTCAAGAGTTGTCCAAGATTTGTAGGAAGAGCACCACCGAAGTGGTTAGACCTGACAATAAAGGTTTTCAACGATGAGGGATTTCCCAAAGTTGAGGGAACGGGGCCAGAATAGAAATTTTCACTAAGATCGAGAAGTTGTGAATGTTGAAGTTGTCCTAACCAGTCGAGAATTGGCCCACTGAGTCTATTGTCCCCACAGACAATTCTTGTGTTTTCCGGAGGTTCAATAAACCCTCTGGGAACCCCCCCTCCGAAATAATCTGAGCGTTGGTTGAGAACAGTGACACCACTAAGATTGAACAACCAGTTGGGAAAGAAGTCCGAGCTAAATTCATTACTAGTGAGGATAAGAACCTCAAGCCAAGTAAAATTGATAAACTGGAGAGATGGATTTATGTTTCTAAGCTGACAGCTTTCCAAATATAGCTCTGTGAGGGAAGAAAGTAGAGTTGCTAATTGAAGCCAGTCAAGTTTTCCTTGAAGATTAATACTCCTCTGATCTTAAATATAAGACCACTTTGTAGTATAATTTACAGTACAAAGTGGGTTTTATATTCCAAGATATTGCAAGGAGGGAACACGAGAAAGCCAATGAAGACTATCAAAGTGAAGATCTTCATTATTGGATAAATTGAGATAATGAAGATTGGAAGAAATTTGGCGTTCAACCAGAGATAGGTTGTTAGACTTTGTGATGTCCACATGATCATTTTGGACGATAGCACGGAAGTCATGATTGCTCAAATCCAAGTAATTAAGAAACTCAAGCTGATCAAGCAAAGACAGGTGGAGTTCACCAGTGAGATAGTGTGATCTCGTCTCTCCACAATCACCGTAAAAAGATTGTAAAGGACATGGGAGACAGAGCTCGATGACTCTGCCGCTGGTGTTGTCACACCGAACTCCTGCCCATTCACAACAATCTGGCTCATCGGACCAGGTGGAGAGGATGGCTGACGGATCGACAAGGGTGTGTTTGAAGTTTAGGAGAACGTGGTGGTCTCTTTCATTGCACTGCATAGCGCCTTTGCGTAGCGTGATTGAACATATCAGGAACCATAGAAGCACAATATTAGAAATACGGGAGGGCAATGAGGTATCCATGATTACTTGAGATAGAGTGTTGAACGTACCAACCCGTAATACCCTCCTAAACGCACAGTTTGATCAATCTGAATACTTCATTAAGATCAAAAATGGATTACACCTTTGGGCCTACCGAGACCCATTATATATACAAGTCACAGTAGCAAACTAAAATACATTCAGATACGCAACCAAAAACTAATCCTCATGGGCTACGTACATTCGGGCCCATAACACTAATTGGGCCTACAAAAGCTAAACAGGAAAATACAAGAAAACAAATGAATCAAGTATTTCAACACTCCCCCTCAAGTTTGGGGCTTAAAGACATCCATAGCACCTAACTTGCTCAGAAGATTTCTCTACACATTCCCTCCAACAGCCTTTGTTAGCAAATCTGCCTGTTGATCGTTGCTTCTGACATGAAGCAGATTAATAAGCTTTGACTGCCATTTCTCTCTAACAAAGTGACAGTCCACTTCTATATGCTTTGTACGTTCATGAAAAACTGGGTTAGCTGCAATATGTATTGCAGCCTTGCTGTCACAATACACCTTCACTGGACCATTGTGAGTTATTCCCAAATCTTTCAGCAAACTAAGGGCCCATACCACTTCTAAAATGGCCATACTTAAAGCCCTATACTCTGCCTCAGCAGAGGACTTAGAAACAATGTTTTGTTTCTTTGTTTTCCACATTACAAGTGAGCCTCCCAACTTCAACAAGTAACCCGAAACAGACCTTCTTGACATTGCACATGATGCCCAATCTGAGTCACAATAACACTCTAATTCTAGTATCCCTTTAGAGCTGATGAAAATTCCCAAGCCAGGAGTCCCCTTTAGATAGCGCAAAACACCTCTTGCTGTAGCCATATGAGCCTTGGTTGGCATTTGCATGAATTGACTCAATGTCTACACAGAATAAGATATATCAGGCCTGGTCATAGTTAAATAAATCAGCTTACCTACCAAGCGTCTGTACTTTTTAGGTTGCTATAACAGATCCTCCTTCTTATTCTTCTTTTCATTGTAGGGAAACAGCTTCAAACTTTGTGCCATTGGATTCCTAAGGGCTTACAACCTGTCATACCAGTCTCAAACAGCAAATCTAGAACATATTTCCTTTGTGACAAAATAATTCCTTTTTCAGATTTAGCAACTTCTATCCCAAGGAAATATTTCATTAAACCAAGATCCTTAATCTTAAAATGTCTGTGCAAAAAATCCTTAGTTTCACTAATGCCAAATTCTGTACTCCCAGTTATCAATAAGTCATCCACATATACTAGAATAAGTACAACCCCATCATCATAATGTTTAATAAAGAGGGAATAATCTGATTTACTTTGAGTAAAACCTCCTTTCTGCAATGATTCAGACAGTTTTTGATTCCACTGTCTTGAAGCCTGCTTTAAACCACAAAGAGATTTATTTAATTTGCAAACCATTTGCTCTCCCTTTCTCTCAAAACCCTGAGGTATTTTCATATAAACTTCCTTATCTAAATCTCCCTGTAAAAAAGCATTATGAACATCCATTTGATAAATATTCCACTTATTCACAGCTGATAATTTTAGAACCACCCTAACAGTAAACATTTTCATAACAGGGGAAAAAGTCTCATGGTAATCGATCCCTTCTCTTTGACTATAGCCTTTAGCCACTAATCTAGCCTTATACTTTTCTATGCTACCATCAGCATTGTACTTGATTTTATACACCCATTTGCAACGAATGGGCCTTTTTCCTTTAGGTAAAGGCACTATAATCCAAGTTCCATTATTTTCTAAAGCATTCATTTCAGCTTGCATGGCCTTAACCCAATCTGGATTTTGAACGGCTTCTTGATAACAGGATGGTTCATTATTTGAATCAAGGGAGGTTAAGAAACACATGTGATCAGGAGACATTAGTGCATAAGATAAATAATCATCAATAGGATATTTACAGTTACTCTTAACAAGATAGTATGAATCAAACTGTAATAAAGAACAAACATAATCATTAGCCCAGATAGGGGGGCTTCTAGTACGTGTGGACCTATGAGTATGAATCCCATTTCTGTTGTGCACATTATCATCATTATCATTGTTATTATCCTCACTATTTTCTTCATTAGACATTCTGTTTCCAACAAATTCATTACCGCTATTATCTAATTCAGGTTCTTTAACATATTTTGAATTCTGTTTCTCAAAAGTATCTGATTCAAACCAAAACATAGATCTAATGTCATTACTCAATCCATTTTGAAAGTTTTCTTTAACATCCCTAAAAAGGAATTTATCTTCAATGAAATTCACATGCCTGCTTACAAAAAAATTGTTTTCCTTTAGATTAAGAAGAAGAAAACCCTTCTGGTTATCAAGATATCCTAAGAATATGCTAGGGATTGACCTAGGCTGTAATTTATCACTGGTCCTTAAGTCAGTCGCATAAGCGAGAGATCCAAAGGTTCTTAGATTGCTTAAATCCGGTTTAGTACCATAGACTCGTTCATAAGGTGTCTGGTACTCAAGTATCCTAGATGGGACCCTATTAAGAATGAAAACAGCCATCTTGACACACTCTCCCCAATACTTGATAGGTATTCCAGATTGGAGAATGAGACTCCTAGTAATCTGCATAATGGTTCTATGTTTCCTTTCCACTACCCTATTTTGTTCTAGAGTATAAGGGCAACTGGTCTGATGAATTATACCCCTTTGCTGGAAATAAGTTTTTAACTGACTGTTAGTAAATTTAGTGCCATTATCACTCCTAATCTTTTTCACAGTGACAGAAAATTGTGTTGAAATATAGGAAATGAAATTCCGAATATGTGATTCTGTTTCACTCTTATGCTTCATTAAAAATATCCAAGTCCCCCTCGAAAAATCATCAACTAAGGTTAAAAAGAATTGAAAACCCTGATGTGTGGGGTTCCTATATGGGCCCTAAACATCAGCATGAATTAAATCAAAACACCTTTTAGATTTGATAACACTAGAGTTAAAGGGGAATTTAGTTTGTTTGGATCGAATACAAATATCACAAGAATGAGAACTTTTATTCAGAACAGAATTGTCAGTCCATATGGAATCCAGATGCTTAATCACAGACAAAGGTGCATGTCCTAGCCTTCTATGCCATAACAGTATATCATAATCTCTTGGAAATTTTCTCATTTTGAATTACATTGACTGAAATAGGGGTATTGTTGGTGACTTTTAGCACATATAATCCCTTATACTCTCTACCAGTCGTCTTGATCCTCCCATCCTAAAGGCCCTGTAGTATACAGAGATCAGGAAAGAAGGCTGCCATGCAATTATTTTCTTTTGTAAATCTAGATATGGATATGAGATTAAATGCTAAGCGAGGGGCATAAAGAACATTATGAATAACAATATTATCCGCAACTGTGATAGAACCAGTATGTGTAACAGAGAGTCTATCCCCATTTGGTATCTTAATTGAATTAATCGGTCCATTATACAACTCACAATCATCAAACAATTCAAGTTTTCCAACCATATGAGTAGCAGCACCTGAATCTAGAATCCAATGTGTGTGAATTTCAACATTATGAGTAGGAGAGGTCAAACCTGTACCGGTTAAAGCGTGGACCATAGGCTCAATCTCCTTTTTCAGCAACTCCAGGATCTTCTCATATTGATCTTGTGTGAATGTTGGGGCAACCGTGGTTACTGCGTGTCCTTGAGGGTCAACATCTTTGAAATGATCAGCTCCCCTTTGCTGAGAGTCCCCTTGTTGTCTTCCTCTGTTCCCCTTGAAGCCTAGTGGATATCCCACAAGCTGGAAACAATTTTCTCTGAGGTGTCCCTTCTTGTGACAGTGTGTACACTCCAGTGTACTGTCTCCTCTCCCGCGTCCTTGTCCACGCCCCCTTCCCCTTGCAGCCATTGCAAGACCTTCGATGGGAACGTTCTTATCACGGTAAGACAGGAGGCGTTAGGTTTCATCCTAGACGATCAGTGAGTACGCCTCGTTAACGGATGGGAGAGGGAACATCATCAATATTAGGTCGCGGGCTTGAGAAAAATTCTCGTTGAGCCCCATTAGAAACTGTAATAGTTTCTGTTCTTGAACAGCGTCGGAATAGGCTTTGGCGGTCGAACAATTGCAGGACGGAATAGCGATGAGGGCAGCCTGCTCTTCCCACAACTCTTTCAATTTCGAGAAATAAACTGTGACAGAATTCGAACCTTGACGGAGCAAGTGAATTTCCCGGTGCAATGCGAAAATTCTTGAACCACTCTTCTTGTCAAACCGCTCCTTCAGTTCGACCCACACTCCGTGCGCATCTTGAAAGTAGATGATCCCACTGGCGAGTTCCTTGGATATCGAGTTAATCAGCCAGGAGAGCACGACAGCATTGCATCTCTCCTACTGTGGCCAGAGACTCGTTTCTTGGTCGCTTTTCTTGCAAGAACCATCGACAAAACCCAGCTTATGCTTGCCGAGAAGTGCGATTTTCATTGCGCGGGACCACACCGTGTAATTTTCAGTACCGGTGAGAACGTGTGGGATGATTGCCATCCCCTGCGTGTCAGACGGATGCAAATACAGGGGGTGCGAAAACAGGATGCTCTCGGGCGTGACCTTCTCTTCTCCCATGGTTCTTGCAGCAGAGGATTAGGGTTTCTTTGTGCTATTCTTGGCAGGCCGTCGTCGAGGAGCTCTTCTCAGCATCACTTAAACGGCGACGTTTGGCTCTGATGCCATGTTGAACGTACCAACCCGTAATACCCTCCTAAACGCACAGTTTGATCAATCTGAATACTTCATTAAGATCAAAAACGGATTACACCTTTGGGCCTACCGAGACCCATTATATATACAAGTCACAATAGCAAACTAAAATACATTTAGATACACAACCAGAAACTAATCCTCATGGGCTACGTACATTCAGGCCCATAACACTAATTGGGCCTACAAAAGCTAAACAGGAAAATACAAGAAAACAAATGAATCAAGTATTTCAACATAGAGCCACCAATTATGGCACATATATCTATCTCAGGACGCGTGCAGAAGGTGAAGGGTTTGGACCACCACTTCTTTGCAAATTGGTTCAATTTGTAACATAGTAATGACATGAATGAGAAGATTGATGACATGGCAACTCACTGTGATGAACATGTGGCGAAATGGCAGAGACGAGGTGAAGAGGTGGCGACAGGCCGACAGCCGACGAGGGACACATCTTTAATTTATTCAATTATTTTTAAGAGCGTAGAAAATTTGTACCACTTCTTCACAAATTGCTTCAACTAACGTGCCTTGAAAAAAGAATTGGTGAAGTGTATTGATCAAGTTGATTAGTATATTTTTTAATTTATTGATATGGAGCAACCATAATAGGCATTTGTGGACACTAATTCAGTACGCGTCCAGAAGGTGAAGGGTTCAAACCACCGCTTCTTTCCAAATTGGTTCAATTTTTGTGACGTGGTGATAACGTAGATGAGAAGATCAATGACATGGTGACTCACTATAATGGGCATGTGGTGACATGGCAAAGAGGAGGTGGCAATAGGCTGACAGCGAACGAGGGACTCATCTTTAATTTATTCAAGGCTAAAATATATATTTGGTACTTTAATTTTGTATAAGACTTTAATTTGGTCCTTTAACTTTGAAAAACATATATTTGGTCTTTTAACCCTAAAATTATTAGGCTTTAATGATATTTTTTGTAATATTCATAGATGTTTTGAAAATTAAACTTAATATATTAACATTTGAAAATATTTTATTAATATTTAAGATTTTAATGTCATTATTTTTTTAAAAGAATTTTGAGTTAAAGGAATAAAAGTATACTTTTTAAAGTTAAGGGACCAAATTAAAACCTTGTATAAAGTTAAAAGACCAAATGTATATTTTAGCCTTTATTCAATTATTTTTAAGAAACAAGAAAATTTGCTGCGAACTCAGGTGAAGTTTATCTCTAGTTTTCTATTAGATAACTTTTGGTCCCCCCCCTCCCCATTTTTTTAAGAGAAAACAACACTGAAAGAAAATGTGAAAATTGCTGAGAGAATTTTTGTTCATCTTAATTTTGTGAGGAAAATCTGCGATGAAAACATTGTTTTCTTGAAGTAAATTTGAATTGAAAAGTAAGAATGAAGGAAAAGTGTATCTAGTTATCAAAAAATCATGAAAAATACGGGGGAAACTGCATGCACCCACTTTGAAGTACTACAAAGAAATTTGTCGACCCCTCACAATCACTTTAAAAACGTGTTTTTATACAAAGTGAAACAAAACTCATCTTACATACTTATCTTATGTGTTGTAAAATCACTTCAAAAAAACTGCTTGTCCTATTTTACATAACAAATTAAAAAATGATTTCACACAACAGAAAATTAAAAAACATATAAAAGTTGTTCTTATTTTCAATTTTGTAAAGCATTTTTTTTTCTTTACAAAACATTTAACTAAAAATTAATTATCAAACAAGTTTTTTTATTTTTAATTTTTTCCTGGAAAACGGAAAAATTGTTTGGAAATGGGAAACTAAACAAGGACTAAGTCTTGTTTCCAACTAGTATATTTATTTGATTAATTTTCTTAGCTTTTTCTCTATCTGGTTAGTCATCCAGGTGGGTTCATCAATGTGGGGGAGGTCCCCTAATCTCAAATAAATTTAAGAAAATTAAAACAAACACGTGAATATAATTCTAGGTAATGCATTTTTTATATTTAATTTAATAGATAAATTATCTAAACTTTCTTTTGAAATGTACGGAAAATGGAGGTTGATGATAATTTTTGAAAAAATGAACTCTTGTTTCATCATATATCCACATAGTTGATTTTTTGTCATATTTTATGCTTCAATTTAATTAGCGTAAGCTTTACTTCCTCGAACTTCACTGTTTGAGTCAAAGTCACTGCATGGATAAGAATGAAAAGCTATATATTTAACTAGGGCGAGTTAAACGAATAATTAAATGGATGGATGAGAATATATATGTATGGGTCAAGACAATTTGTTTTGTCATTTTGATCATTCCACGCCACCTCTGCCATGGTTGTTACCAATAATTTTCATATAATATCAAAGAATACCCACACTGAATTAAAATAGAGCTAGAATAATTTGAAATATAATCTCCTTGAAGCAAGCTTTAATCCCTTGGAAGCATAAGATGAAGAAGATGTTGGAGACAATAACAATCCACTTGCGCCAAGAGTCATTCATTCTCATAAAGGCTAGGGCAACATACACACAAACATGTGTGTGTGTGTGTGTAATTGTGACGATGTCAAATTTCTCCATATCAAACTTAAATAAGATTGGATACCTTCAAAAAAATACTTCAAACCTATTACGGTCTATTGTTGATCCCTCGACTGTCCTCTCCAATTAGACCCGTGAGTGAGATTGCTGTGAATGGGCCGGTGTTCAGTGCGACAACACCACCGGCAGAGTCGTTGAGCTTAGTCTCCCTTGTTCTGCAGCATCCGCCTTCCCTGATGGTTGTGAGAGTGAGAAATCACGCTGCCCAACAGTTGATCCCAACCTATCATTGCTTCAACTTGGGTTTCTAAATTACTTGGATTTGAGCAACAATGACTTCCAAGCTATTATTCAAAAAGGTTATGTGACAAATTGTAATAACATGTCTTTTGTTCATCATCCTCATTCGTGTGAAAATTCTTCCAATCTCCATCATCTTGATTTATCTGAAAATGAGAATCCTTATGTTGATAATATTCTCTGGCTCTCTCTTGTTTCCTCCCTCAAATATCTTTACCTCGGTGACATGGGTTTTCAAAAAGAAATAGATTGGCTCCAATTAGCGACTCTCCTTCCTTCACTCATAGAGTTGTCCTTGGATGGTTGTTTTCTTGGAAGCATCACTCCGTATCTCCCGTTTGTCGATTTTACTTCCCATGAAGTTCTTAGTCTTCCGTATAACGCTTGTGACACTCAATTCTTGCCTCATTGGTTATTTAATCACTACAACAACAACAAAAGACATTAGGTGACGACTTTCGGCAGCGATAAAAAAAGTCGTCACTCAAAGTAAGACTTTCAACGGTGACATTTTAAGTAGACTTTCTGCAGTGATTTTTTTTGGTGGCCGCTGAAAGTATAGCTTTCAGCAGTGACTTTTTGTGTCATCGCTGAATATAAGACCTTCGGTGGTGATGTCATCATTGAAGGGTTCACTTTCAGCAATGACTTTCTAGGTCACTGTAGCGGCAACATTCTATGGTCGCTGCTAAAGGTCTGACTTTTAGCTGGAAAAGGGAGAGAAAGTCGAGAGAGAGAGGCCAAAGGAAATGAACGAAAGACGGAGGTGAGGAAGTGATTGGAGAAGGCGATCGGAGACGGTTTCCTTGCATGCAAACCGATTGATCAGACTAGGTGAGCCTCCTGATCAATCTTCCATCCTTCTCTTTTCCATATTCGGCGTATTTTGGCTGTAATGGAGGGGAGAGGGGTAGGGAGAGAAACTCCTGATTTAAGCAGGAAACTTGATGATGACGAGAGAATGATGTTGGTTGATGATGATAGTGTAATATTTTTAGGTTGCATGTCCCTTTGTTGGTCACTGTGTTGCTGTCTGAATCTAGGTTTGATGTAGGGGTTCTTCGTAGTAGAGTATCTTGCATGATGTTAGATACCTCTGTTTTGGTTGGCCGAACAGAGGTTGAAATTTCTGCAAGTTTGAGTTTCAAATTCTTTGCTCTGTTTTGTTGCTGGCCGAACAGGGGAATAAGTCGCCGGTTTAGGATGATTATGGGTTGTGTTAATGGGGTGAGTTTGCTGGATTGCATGTTGTTTATTTTTCTTTGTGCCGTATACTGACGCTAGCCAAGAGTAACCGAAGTTGAGAGCTGTAATTTTGGTTTTCTGTTGCACTGGTGTTGGGTTGCTTGGTTTTAGAAACAGGATATACGTAAATAAATATATAAGCTTGAATGGTGCTTATTTTGCCTTCTATGATTATTGAGGCTGGTTCTAAAAATGTATTTTGAATCTAGAAAATTTCCAGATTTGTCATATATGAGCATTTGTTGTGTTCGGGTTTTATATATGGATAGATATATATATCTCTCTCTCTCTCCATATATATATATATATGTGTGTTTAGTTCAGGAGACTCGAATTCATGGAGATAAGAGGGAAGAATTGAACTAATATATTATATTGAGTTTAACTTGGGGGTCTTCAATGTTGAACAATTAAATTAATTGATTAGATCTATATTCTTGAAGGGATCGGAGGGCTTGGAGTTGATGATTTGAAAGGAGGGTCTGAGATGATTTAAAATTATTTTAAGTTTTAAAGGATAGGCTTAAATTGATGTTTTAAAGTTGGGAATAATTTTCAGATTATGAAAGGTAGAGGAGTTTATTTAAATTTATTGTTGAAATGTGCTTGAGGTTACCAACCAATGGATAGGACTTTTAAATGATTAGAGGATGTGTTGGCATAGATTAAAGTTTATAAGAAGATTATGAGGCTATAGGAGAATATATGCATGTGCAGGAGGTTGAGTGTTAACAGAATTGAAAGTCTGGAAGTTTTAATATGGAAGTAAATCTGAAAGCTATTTTAGAGCCTACAAGAAGGATAGTTTGAATTAATGTGGAGGATTAAAAGTGCGTTTGAGGATTCAAAGATGATAGATAAATTAATAGTGATGGAGTTGGAAAAAGATGAACTTGGATTTAAATATGCTTTGGGTCTTGTCCCATTTTGAGTGCTAAACTTGTATCTATAGAGTTAGATATTGGATTAGAAAATTATTGATTAATGTTTTGGGTGTTGCGAACTAGATGAGAAGGTTTAAGTATTGATGGCGTTTTATAATTTATTTAGAAAGGTTGTTTGAGCAATTATTTTGGAGGAGAGATTAAGTCATTTAATGATATAGGCAGCTTATTGATTAAAATGCTTGAAATGGAAACAAATGGGAGAGGTGTTGCGGAAATGTTTAAGGAAAAACAAGAAGGTGAATTGTTTTAGTTGGATTTGGAAAATTTCTAGATTTAACTTGAAGGTTGTGAGAGAATGGTGAAAAACAAAAGTGATGTAGTATATATGAGAATAATATGTGATTATCAGCCGGTAGAATTATAGAATTAAATAGTTCCTTATAAGAGGTAGTAGGAGTTAACAAAATTTATATGGGGAGAATGTTTGAGATTGATTGAAATTCAAGTATGGAGTTTTAAAATATTAGTTAGGAATATACATGTGTATATATATGTATATATATTATTTTTCTTCCATGACAACCAACCACTTAATAAAACTAGAGCCAGAATTGGAATAGGGGACAAGACGTCACCCTTAAATGCAATAATTAAATATAATATATTTGACCAAAATGACCAATTACTAAGTAAAGTAACTTTATGGGTTGAGATAAGGAAGGAAACCCTCCAAAGAGAATAGTTCGAATAAGAAAAATTGTTCATAATGATCAACCACTAAGTAAAGGTAGAGATTAAAGAAGATTTGGGATTTAAAAAGAGTTATTTGATTTATGAATTACAATTGGATCAAGCATTAATCTACCCTTATGAATATAATAGATTTTGACATCTGCTCAAACCCACAAAGGAAGAAAAAGAAGAAGAAGAAATTTGTGAGGCTTGATTTGGAGGGAAGCGGACCAGGTAGTAGTTTTTTCTCATCTTACACTGGTATATGATTGCTGCATGATTATTTCTGGCATATTGCTATTCTAAAGTATGAGAACATATAATCCTTAATTTCTTGTATGGATTATTTAGCTGTGATCACGTGTAGCTGATAGATATGAGATAGTATCTGCCAATTACTTACACATTATTTATTCAGCTTGTCTATATGTCATTGCGTATAAATGCTTGACCGCATTAACTTTGTTATATTTCTCTTTGGCTTATTTTGCATGCTTTATGTAAGCTGCATTTGTGTTTGCTGAAAATTACTGTTACAGAGATTCTTCGGAATCTCACCCTCCCTATCATGATACACAGCAAAAGCGAGCAACTCTAAGGGAATGAAGAAGATTGTAAGAGAAGAAACTAGCCAGTTATGAAGAGCAAGAATGCCTACTCTATTATGTACATATATAGTAGAATATTTTGATAAGCTAATATTTATATTTTTATATATGTTACTTGGACAGATAACTATTACTTACTTTATGTAAATATTATTTTATATCCTCCATAAAGAGGAGAGCATTGCCGGGTGCAAGTAAACGCCGTTGACCAAGATGATTGCTAGATTAGGTTGAAAGAAAGGTTGTTTGTGAATCATTAGTTAGTTAATATGAAAATTTAAATTATTTAGACAATGAATTCCATAGTTACTTTTTGGTTCAACTTCTAAATTGGGATTCTGGTTTCAAATGGTTTATGCTTTGAAAAATAAAATTAGCCTGTTTTTTTTTTCCAGGCCAGAAACCTGGCTCTTGGGGGTTTGAAGTTAAATAAAATGACCCTATTAATATATAAAAAGTTAGGTGTTACAAATAAACCCAGTGGATTGATTCCAGATTGGCTGGGCCAACTTGAACATCTACAAGAACTTATTTGTTGATAGAAATATATTTTCTGGTCCTATTCCTTCAACTTTGAGAAATTTGTCACCCTTGACTGCCTTGGATGCATGTTAGCTCAAACTACTTGAAGGATAGTCTTCCAGAAAGTCTTGGAAATCTGTCATCCTTGACTACTTTGGATGCTAGCTCAAACTACTTGAGTGAGTCTTCCAGAAAGTTTTGGGCAACTCTTGAACTTGGAGGCCTTAGGTGTTGGTGATAATCAATTGACAGGGCATTTGACCGAAACAACTTTTGTCAATCTCTCGAATTTCAAATACCTTTCCATGGGATCTCCAGGATTAATCTTCGACTTTCATTCTCTTTGGGTTCCTCCATTTCAACTTGAAGAACTTATTTTGACAAACATGACGGGTCCTAAGCTTTCTCCATGGCTATATACACAAAACGTCTCTTATAAGTTTAGAAATTTCCTCCTCAAGAATTTCATTTGAATCTGAAGACCACTTCTGGGGCTTTGCAACCCAGGTGGCATGCCTGCATTTACATGATAACAGGATTAATGAGAACTTGTCGAACGTACGTTTTACTGAACAACAGATGAATATTTTTAGATTCAAATAAATATAAAACTGGCCTCCCTCGATTATCACCAAACGCTGTCTTTTTCTGTGTGAAAAACAACTCTTTTCAAGGACCCCTTTCTCCACTGTTGTGTCAGAAAATGAATGGGAGAAGCCAATTAAGGTATATAGACTTATCCAAAAATTCTTTATTTGCGGGATTGACGGATTGTCAGAAGAATTGGAAGTCATTGGTTATCGTTAAGCAGCTCGACAAAAATGTCTTACTCCAAGAGATACCTTGTCACTGGAAAATTGTCAAAATCCACAGATCTTTGATCTAGAGGAAAATAAACTTTCGGGATCCATACCAAATGGGATAGGGCGCAATCTAAAGGTTCTTCTCCTTAGATCTAATCAACTCAGTGGAACTGTTCCGTTACAAATATGCCAAGTGGCCTCTCTCACAATATTGGATCTTGCAGGCAACAAAATATCAGGTTCAATACCTACATGCCTACATAATATGACGGCCATGGCTTTTTCTCCATCTTCAGGTACTGCCATGCCCTCTTTTTGTATCACGGTTCTACATAATATGACGGTATTTGTAGACAGTATCATGTTGCATGCAAAAGGCCAAGGATTGATCTATAAAAAATACTTGCAATTGATGTGCGATATTGATCTTTCAAGGAATATTATGTCTGGAACGATACCTCCAGAGTTATTTAGCCTCACTGAAGTGCAATTTT
Organism: Neltuma alba; assembly: GCF_004799145.2. NCBI lineage: Eukaryota > Viridiplantae > Streptophyta > Magnoliopsida > Fabales > Fabaceae > Neltuma > Neltuma alba. The sequence continues at coordinate 44,588 of NW_021633065.1, read as the reverse complement.
TGAACTTATCTTATAATCAGTTTGAAGGGAACATACAGAAAGAGATTGGCAACTTGAAACAACTAGAGTCTCTTGATCTCGCAAGCAATTGACTTTCAGGTGAAATTCCTCCAAGTTTGGTTCAATTAACTTCACTGGGAACCTTAAACCTTTCCTTCAACAATTTCTCCGGAAAGATCCCATCAAGGACTCAACTTCAAGGGTTTGATCCACAGTGCTATATTGGGAATCATGAATTATGCAGAGCTCCACTTCAAAAGAATTGCAGAGACCACCAAGACATGGAACCCATTAAAGGAAATGACAGTGGAGAAGATGAATTTCTATCTTCATTCTACCTTGGGTTAGGAGTTGGATTTGCCACAGCTTTCTGGGGAATCAATATCATTATTTTCTTCAACAGGAATTTTAGGCATTCCTACTTCAGATTCCTCTATCACATCATAGATAAACGTTATGTTATAATGTTCCTCAGGATGAACGGTTCACGTCTTTGAATACCTACTTGGCATTGTGGTAACTGAAACAAAATTCTGATTTAAGTTTTGACTAAGTTTTTTAAATGTTATATAGTTATATATTTAACTTCTATTCTGATGACATAGCTTTGGATTGTATATTATGCAGGTACTTTGTATGCATGTTTCAGTAAGTCCTCTTCAAGAGTGTTTTAGACTGAACATTGCAAGGAAGGATGAAATGCTATTGACGGCATATTACAAGTGAAGTTCTTAGTTTGAGTGTTACTTTAAAGTCCTGTAATATATATATATATATATATATATATATATATATAGTTCCATGTTCTGCGTAAAATTTGTATCCTTAATAAGTATGTGCCCTCAAATAAAGGCGAAATTAAAATATTTCTTTTTCGTAAGTAATAGGAAATGGCCTAAAGTTTTTTATTTATCACTTTTAAAGGAAATTAAGCACTGCCATCAACTCCTATTATTCCCTGTAGCCTTTGCTTATTTTTTCTTTTAAAAGAATGGGACGTATGATTCCAATTCAGATGTTTTATATTTAAGAAGTAAATAAATGCATATAATTCCTTCTCTATAGAGATGGAGTTGACAAGTCAGACGGACGCTAATAAGCATGCACCCAACTTGCATAAGAAGCCATTAAAAACAAATCAAGATTGGAGTAACGACAGGCAGCCACCACAAAACATATTAACAACGGATTTAGGGATGGATTTTTCTGTTTCTGAGAGGCATGTCTCCAAATTCGTCTTTAGTTTGGCAAATTTCAAATAAAATTATCTGGACCTTTTTTAGATTAGTTTGACCCTTATCCAGAGATTTTTTTTTTTTTCTTTTGGGTTCTTTAAGTAGTTAAGAGACGAAACTCAGTCTATCTCTAAAGTAGGACATATTTAGATTAGTTGCAGAGAAATAATTTTATGCTGGACGACATGAATATGCGAGATTTTTTTTTTTCCCGGTGAAATATATGCGAGATATACATACATATACACACGTATCATAAGACACAAAAACACTTATTTTAAATGCTCCGGGACTGCAACTTACATGGAGTATAATTTTGGAGTTGCAGGACACGCATGCCTTTGCAATCATTCGTATCCAGCCCCGCTTGTCCTAAGCCCAAGGCTATTTAAATATTAGAGAGGCCCTTGGTTCTTTTTGGTGAAGAGAGTAATAAGCTGAAAATATATCAATATATATTATAAGCTGATACAGCTCTATTGGCGTCTTCCTTCTTCCACTGTTTTTTTTTTCCTTTTTCTTTTCTTATATTTTAATTTATTTTAATTTTGAAAATTTAAAAACCGATACGTACTGCCAGATCCTGTCACTCTCGAGTGATAATTTCTTAAACGATTTTATATTTTAATTTTATCTTTCTTTTAAATTCAATTTTTTCACTTTCTTTTAAATTTTGAATTTAATGTTATAATTATTTAAATTCAATTTTTTTAATTTGATTCAAATTTCAAATTTTAAAATTTTTCAACATTTTATTTGGCAATAGTAATTGTATTTTTGTTTATTTTTTAAGAATTATTCATTTTGTTTTTCTTGTCACATTTATTTTATAAAAGATATAGTTCAAGTTTTTTTCCTTTTTTTTTTTGGGTTAACATGAAGGTGATGAGATTGTGAAAATATAAGGCGGTACCGGACTTGTGTCATGATATAGTTGGGATTTGGGAAGGAATGAACCCAGAAATCAAAGTGGCCTTTTGCAAAAACAAAAAGAAATCAAAATGGCCCAGGTTAGTAGAAAGTAAGGGCAAAAAAAACAAGGTTACACCGTGAGAGTGACTTTGGGTTTAGGGCATTTGGATCCCTCCAAGAAAAATTATTTTACATTTTTACGAGATCAAACTTTTTTTTGTTGAAATGATTACTTTATATAACGTAAATCATTTCCAAAAACACCTTAAACCAAATACTCTTACATAAAGATTGTTCTTATACCAGATAGTTCTTGAGACTGGATTTTCTTCTCTTTTCTTCTGCTTGTCGCTCTCGTTTGTTATGATTCATTATTTCTATTATCTAACAGCTCTATAATTTTGTAGGATCATTGATTTTTTTTTCCAAGTATATCATAGTATCATTTGCATCTAAAATTAACTGGAAGACTTTTCCAAGTTGAATTGGTTTATAGAGGACAAAGCAAATTGACTTGACCCATCAGGGACCATATGGGAGTGTCTCGTTCGTGATAATGTATTAATGGCTCAAATTTTATGGTTACCTTATCTTTGTTTTTGATACTCCTGTCATCCATATATTTTTAATTATTCAAATATAAACACTACAAAAAACCGAGGATTAGTGACGGAATTTAGTAACAAAATTTTATTCCGTCACAATTTCATCACTAAAATTAGTGACAAAATTTAGTAACGGAAAATTTTCTTCACTAAATTAGTGAAGGAATTTTGTTCCATCACTAAGTTAGCGACAGATTAATGATAAATTTTATTCCGTCACTAAATTCTATCACAAGTCCATTGTTGATTTTATTTTAAATTATTAGTGACAAAAACATTTTGTCACTAACTCTCATCACAAAATATTTTGTGACGGAATTAGTGACAAAATTTTTCTATCACTAATTTCTTTTGTAATTTCGTCACTAATCCGTCGCCAAAAATATAATATAAATATATAATAATTATTTTTAAACTTATTATTAAGATAAAAATATAATATATCATCATTTTTAAATAATATATTATACAAAAATTGAAATATAAATATTATAAAAGAAAATAAAAATAAAAATATACAATATAATTATTATTTCATTAAATATTTGAATAAAAATATAAATTATTAGAATTTTTTATTAAAATATAAAATTTAAATTTAAATAAATAATATATTAAATTATATAATATATATTAAATTATGTATATAATATTTATTTTATATATTGTATTTGTTATTAGAAATATTATATATATATTGATTTTTATATAAAAATTTCACAGGGATTTCTCAACTCAACTAACAAAGGCTTCAACATGCGTGTAAGAGGTCTCATGTTCCAACTAGCACTCTTTCACTAAGCCAATTTGTGATGTGGTGATGATGTGGATAAGGCGACGACGTGGCGGATCATAATGAAAGACAAGTGGCGATGATGTGGATGAAGGGATGACGTGGTAACATAGGGGAGACAATTTTTTCACTTTCTTTTAGATTTTAAATTTAGTTTTATAATTATTTAAATTCATTTTTTTAATTTGATTCAAATCTCAAATTTGAACCCAAAACCCAAAGCCCAACACCCCAAACCACAAACTCCAAATCCTAAACCCTAAATCCTAATCCCAAACCCCTAAACTCTAAACCCCAAACCCTATTGCAATAGTAATTGTACTTTTGTTTACCTTTAATAATTATTCATTTTATTTTTTTCTTGTCACATTTATTTTATAAAAAATAAAGTTCATGTTTTGTTTTTTGGTTAACACGAAGGCGATGAGATTGTGACAGTATGCGGGGGAACCGGACTCGTGTCTTGTTGTTGGGCTTCGGGAAGGAATGAACCCAGAAATCAAAGTGGCCTTTTGCAAAAATAAAAGGATATCAAGCAAAAAGAGAAGTCACACTTGAGCTTTAGAGCATTTGGATCACTCCAAGAAAATTTTTTTACACTTTCACAAGATCAAACTTTTCTTTAAAATATTTACTTTATATAGCATAAATCATTTTTAAAAAAAATTAAACCAAATACTCTTACATAAAGATTGTTCTTATACCAGATAGTTCTTGAGACTGGATTTTCTTCTCTTTTCTTCTGCTTGTCGCTCTCCTTTATTATGATTCATTATTTCTATTATCTAACAGCTCTATAAATTTTGTAGGACCATTGATTTTTTTTTTCCAAGTATATCATCGTATCATTTGCATCTAAAATTAACTGGAAGACCTTTCAAAGTTGAATTGGTTTATAGAGGACAAAACAAATTGACTTGACCCATCATCAAATAGGGGACCATTTGAGAGTGTCTCGCTCATGATAATGCATTAATGGCTCAAATTTTATGGCTACCTTATCTTCGTTTTTGATACTCCATACTTGGACGAAGAATATTGATCAAAGTCATCCGTATATTTTTAATTTATTCAAATATAAACGTGCGTGCGTGCGCGCGTGACAACTGGAATGATATAAATGAAGTATTGACAACAAGTTGTGAAAAGACCGTAATTCTTAAACTCAATGTGATGGATGATGATCGAAAAGGTCGTTACGACAAAAATGTAAAATTCCAATATGGTGGAATCATTTTTCCATTCAGTGAAAGAGATCTTCGTGAGACTTTTCAATAATATGTGGAATTTTTTAGGGGAAAAAACAAATTTGTTGTCCATTTAGATTGAAATCGAGTTTTCATTTATGCCATTTGAATAAAAAACTATACTCTCATATATAGTTGATGTCTTCATGAATATCTTTGCTATTTTCTGCGTGTCTCAGAATTGACGCAACTTTTTTCAGGGGTTCGATACAGAAGATGGGGGGAATTTTCTTTATACACACAAAAGCCCTAAGTCTATTTATATATGCGCAGTAAATTTAAATTTTTTCAAACTTTTAATGTCTACAATAAATAATTTTGTGAAAAATTATAATCTAAAAGATTGATATTAACTTTTGTCTCCCTGATTTGCTCTCCAAAAACCTCTGGCTTAGTCCTGCTGATCTACTTTTGTGTTGGGGAAAAAAGTTGGAAGGAAAGAAGATAGGAGAAAGGAAGATGGAGAGAAACGGTTATGATCCTTGTTGAAAGAAACAAAACTGGAAGAATACCCTAACCTTGTATCAAACTTTAAAATCAAATTAAATGTCACAATGAAAATTACAATAACATTAAAAAAAAAAACTTTAACATCACTAAATAATTTAAAATCAAAATATTTAATAAAAATAGTTTATTAACATAATTGCTGATCTACTTTTAAAGTATTCGTTTCCTTTTGTCTTCTCATGTCATAGGTTATAGATTAAGGGAATGTTTAAGTGGAAACCAAATCATGATTACAAGTGATGACGGTATACGAAGTATGTATGTGAGAGAAGTTTTATTTCAACTTGTATAAAAACACTTTTTAAAAATGTTTTTTTAATTGAACCAAACACCCCAAGTCTTGATTTTCTCTCTCTCACGCGCATTTGGTGAAACTTATAATGTTGCATTATGTCACTGCCAATTAGCATATATATTGAAAATTTATACCACAAAAAAAAAATATTTTGTTCACAAAAGTACAAAAAAAAACCATTAAGTTTATACACCTCATGTAAATACTTTCCAAAACTTTTCAAATAAAAAAAGTTTGTATTTCATATTTCAAAAATTTTGTGTAGTAAACTCCCACCTATTTTTAACACCAAATTGTAAACTAAAAGTTTGAAAATAAAGTAAAGTTAGAAGGGAGAATTCCATAAAAAGAAATTTAAAATTACCAAATACCAAATAAAAATTTTATTAAAAAATTGTTATTATTTGCAAATTTAGTATTATTAAAACAAAATAAAGTGTTGTTATCAAACCTGATTTGGGATTTAGTAATTTCAAACTTAAAATTTTTCCAAATTAAAAAAAATAACCCTGATTTCATGTACGCCAATCCCTGCCCATGAAAAATAGAGAGAAAAGATCCCTTCCTAGGAAAATTATGTTGAGAAAAAATGTATGAAGAAAAGATAAGTGGACAATAATAAACTTATGTATTTTTTGTGAGAACATTGAGTATGCTGAATTTTGAAGGAAAAAAACACACTAATTTTGTAAATTTAAATTGAAATTTACCCTTAAAAAAGAAAAATATTTAGTAAAATCAAAGTCTTCCAATTGCTTGGTTTTGGCTTAAACTGGTGATGTGAAATGGAAATGGGGGAGGAAGAGATCAGAGAGGGGAGAAGGGAGAAGGGAAGGGATAGAGGAAATTGGAAGGAGAGAAAACCAAAGAAAAACAATCTGTTTTAATATTTAAGTCTAGTTTGCTGTAGAATAAAGATCTAGATCTACCTATACTGAAATAATAATAAAAATGAAAATAATAATAACAACTAATTCTAAAAATAAAAAAATATCCTATAAATATAATAAAATCATAATTATTTCTTATCCCATGTGTCATCAACTAGACTCTTGTTTGAGTCAACCTCTCCAACTATGACCTGTTTGTGAAAAGTCTTTGTTTACAGACTGAACTAATGTAAGACAAATAGATTTGTCGGTTACTTGACTAATTGTAATTTACATTATAAAATAGGTCTTATATCTAATACCAGAAGAATGCTATTTACTTGTTATGAGACTTTTTAGCACGAGCATTTTTTCCTTGACACCTCATAATAATTTCTGATAAATTTATCCTCATTCCTCCGGTTGAACCTTATCCACCCCATTTTCCTGGCCCAAGGCTATTTAAATAGTTGAGGGCCCTTGGTCCTTTCTAGATATTCCAACTTTTAATAATATTAACCATTAAGAAACCCATTCATTACATTTGATGTGTTGATTTCTTGGTCTATTGAAGTCTTTCGTTTTAATTGCTTTCCCACCAAAAACAAACCCAACACATGGCTCTTTTTCCCAGTTTGTTGCTGTTTGCACTGGTTTTCTCTTTTCCTACAATACACCGCGAAGGATTTGTTTCTCAAAATCTATCAATTCATTTGTCCACAGAGAAACCTCGAAAACACAAATCAAGCACTTGTCACTGTTTGGATACAATCCATGAACACTAATGCATGAGGATTTTACACACTGGTTCGCGTAAAAAATACGTGCATTGGTATTTTTCAAATAAGTAATAATTTTCGCAGACTTTTCACACCAGTCCTTGTATTAACTGGCGCATGCAATCCGTGCAGAAAGGAGGAGAATTTTTTTAAAAAAATTAACTACTTTTTACATTGTTTATAAACTTAACAGTGATAGAAACCTTTTTAAAAATAAATTAATTATTTTATACATCTTTTAAGCTTAAGTGGTCTAATTTAAAAAAAAAAAATTGAAAACAATTTAACTATTTTACATGATTTTTATTGAGTATATACTCAGTACTTTTTTTATTTTTTTTATTGAGTCTATTTGTTTCTCCTTTTTGACCAACACTATTGAATGATCAATTGATTTTTTTTTAATGTGAAAAAAAATGTGGCAAGTGAAAGAAACTAGCTGTTAGCCATTAATTTGCAGCCAAAACAGGCGGATGACTACTTTTCAAAGTTGAATTGGTTGGTAGAGGACAAAGCAAATTGACTTGACCCATCAAGTAGTAGGGGCCAAATTTCACGGCTACCTTATCTTTGTTCTGAAATTCCATGATTGAGCACTAATTTGTTCATCTTTATGACAAAGCCATGACATTAGTTGGCCAAAAGTTCTTTCATGGAAACTGTTAAATTATGTGATGTCATCAATAGTTTTTCCAAAATGACTGTATAATTTCATATGCTTTAAGTAATTTTTATTAGCCTAACAATATAATTAGCATGACTTTGGGGGGCAAAAAAAAGAATTGGTGAAGAGTATGGATCAAAGGTCGTTAATATATTTTCAATTTATTCGAATATATGTGACAACTGGAATTATACATAGATGAAGTTAACAAGAAGTTATGGAGCAAGACTATAATTTCTGAAGTGAATATGACATATGCCGGTCCATATGGGTTGATCTTTAGAATGGGCATTTGTGGACCCTAATTCAAGTGAAAAGATCTTTGCGAGACTTTTCAACATGTGGAAATTTTGAGGGGAAAAAACAAATTTGTTGTCTATTTAGATTGAAACCAAATTTTCATTTACGCCATCTGAGTAAAAAATATAATCTTGTAGTTGATAGTTGATGCCTTCATAAATATCTTTGCTAATTTGTTTACCTTTATATATACGCGCGCGCACATTCTCCATGTATAATTTTTTATCTATGATAAATAATTTTATTGAAAAATTATAATCTAAAAAATCGATAACCTTTTCTCTCTATGATTTGCTCGCAACACCTCGTCTTCTTTGAATAGAAAATTTAAAAAAACAAGAAGTTACCATTCATCTTCCTTGAATGGACGGGAGAAAAAACTGAAAAATAAATAAATAATTAATTAAAATTGCTTTATATTTAAAATCAAATTAGATTTAACAATAAAAAAATTATATTAACAACATCATTATGTCACTGCCAAGTAGCATATTGAAAATAAAAAAAAATGTTTACATTTCATTTTCCAGAAATTTTATGTAGTTAGCTCCCACTTATTTTCAACACCAATTTGTAAAGTAGAAGTTTGAAACTAAAATAAAAATTAGTAAAATAAACCTGATTCCATGTACACTAATCCCTCCATATGAAAAATCGGAAGAAAAAGTCCCCTGCCAAGGAAATTTTCATTTAATTAATAATAATACTCACAACAATCTTTATATAATTACCCAATTCATTTTGTCTCTCATATTTATCTATTTATTCCAAACCAGTTTTTGTAGTAATTACACATGTTAAAAATTCTATCGAATAGTAGTTCTAGCGAATACACATAATTAGCAAGGATATTCTATAAAAGATGACATATATTTATTACAAATAACTAACTTAACAAACTTTTTTAATCTATTCAAATTAGTCAACTAACTCTTATATTAAGGACCAGATCTAGTATTTGTTAAAACCAAAACATACGTACGACTGGACTAGTTTAATTTATTTAAATATGAGAAACAACGACACACGTGAGTTGATGTTTAGAATAGGCACTTGTGGTCACTAATTCAAGAGAAAAGGCCAGGGTCATTATTAAGACAAAAACATAAAATTCGAATATGGTGGAATATTGTTTTCCCATCGAGTGAAAAAGATCTTTGTAACACACTTTTGAATATGAGGAATTTTCAAGGTAAAAAAAGGGTCGTTGTCTGTTTAAATTGAAATCAACCATCCAATGACGAATTATGTTGAGAACAATGACTGAAGAAGAGATGAGGGGACAACAAACCCATTCATTCCTTGAGAGAACAATTGAGTATGCCGGATTTTTGAAGGGGAAAAACAAATATTTTTTAATTTAAATTGAAATTTACCCTTAAAAGGAAAAATATTAGTAAAAAAGTCTTTGATTGCTTGGTTATGGCTTTGAAAAAAGTCAGGGAAGCTTATATATAATCTTCAAATTTCAGCTTAAGATTTTTGGGTGATCAACAAAAACAAAAAATGAAAACGGGGTTTCAAGCTTATCAGGGTCAGGACTAAAAGTCCGGTTACAGTAAAAAGTCCTAATTTTCAAATCCCGCCCTTGAAAAAATATAGGATTATTCAGTAACCCGATAAACTAACCTATGTTCTTGAATGTACTTCTGAGCTAGCATTTATAAGATTATGAGTTCAAATTTTATTATCAATGTGAAAATTTTGTTGATCGATAATTTATAAGTTCTTGAGACTGGATTTTCTTTTCTTTTCTTCTGCTTGTTGCTCTCCTTTATCATGATTCACTATTTCTGTTGTCTAACAGCTCTATAAATTTTGTAGGACCATTGATTTTTTTGTTCCAATTATATCATAGTATCATTTGCATCTAAAATAAGTGGAAGACTTTTCAAAGTTGAACTGGTTTGTAGAGGACAAAGCAAATTGACTTGACCCATCATCAAATGGGGGACCATTTGAGGGAGTCTCACTCATGATAATGTATTAATGGCTCAAATTTTATGGCCACCTTGTCTTTGTTTTTGATACTCCTTACTTGGACGAAGAATATAATACTGATCAAAGTCATCCATATTTTTAGTTTATTCAAATACTACCTCCGATCTTAAATATAAAAGCTAGTTTGAACTTTTCACTTTGTTTCTCATATTTATCTATTTTTTTTCAAAATAATTCTTATAATAATTGCACATGTTAAATATTCTATCAAATGATAGTTGTAACTAATGCACATGATTAGCAAGGGTATTTTAGAAAAAATAATATTTATTTATTACAGATAATTAACTTAACAAATTTTCTTAATCTACTCAAATTAGTCAACTAGATTTTTTTATTAAAGACTGCAGGCAGTATAAACGTGTGCGCATGCATGATAACTGGAATCATATAAATGAAGTATTGACAACGAGTTATGAAAAAACCATAATTCTTAAACTGAATGTGATAAATGATGATCGAAAAGGTCATCATGACAAAAAATATAAAATTCCAATATGGTGGGATCATTTTTCCATCAAGTGAAAGAGATCTTTGTGAGACTTTTCAATAATATATGGAATTTTTGAGGGGGGAAAAACAAATTTGCTGTCTATTTAGATTGAAATCGATTTTTCATTTATGCCATTTGAATTAAAAAAATATACTCTTATATATAGTTGATGTCTTCATGAATATTTTTGCTATTTTCTGCGTGTCTCAGAATTGACGCAACTTGTTTCAAGGGCTTGATACAGAAGATGGGGGGAAATTTTCTTTATACACACACAAGACCCAAGTTTAATTTTTTTTTCAAAATTTAATATCTACAATAAATAATTTTGTTGAAAAATTATAATCTAAAAGATTGATATAAACTTTTGTCTCTCTGATTTGGTCTCCAAAAACCTCTGTCTTAGTCTTACTGATCTGCTTTTGGGTTGGGAAAGAAAAAATTGGAAGGAAAGAAGATGGGAGAAAGGAAGATGGAGAGCTTCACCATTAATAATGGCTGGCGACCTGGCGTCACGCCTTGCCAAAGGTCTCAATGCAAACCAATTCAATTCTAATTAAAAGTCATCCATTTGCTGCGTAATTAATTTATTCTACGTCACTTGCGTGCGTTAGTGTCGTGGTTTATGTCATGAACATTTTAAGTCACAGAGTATTAAAGACAAACTCACTAATATAAGAGCTACTCAAATTAGAACGTATCTTAATACCAGAATTGAAGGATATATTTACTTTCACACTTAATGGTGGAAAAACAGAAAGAAAGCTTAAAAAGATTCTTACCACGTGGTAGAATGATAAAAGCTTAAAGATAGATAATTTTGTAGAGTTGTCAAGTTTGAAAACTCAACTCATCATGGAGGATCACACATCCTGACATTAACAATTTCCAATTTCCATTGACCTCAGGCCACTTGAAATCTAGGCCTATAAATAGGTGACAATCCCTTGCTACCTTCAAACCATATCGCGAGTGAGTGATCATCATGGAAACCTTATTCTGCTCCTATATTCCTAATGTTTTGCTGCTATGCTCTCTTATAATATTCGCAACCATGATCTCCCAAAGCATGTGCAGAAGCTTGAGCATTCAGTGCAATGAAAGAGACCTCCATCTTCTTCTAAAATTCAAACACACTGTGGTTGATCCATCAGCCATCCTATCTACTTGGTCTGATAAGCGAGACTGCTGTGAATGGGACGGAGTTCAGTGTGATAACACCACCGGCAGAGTCATGAAGCTCAACCTCCCATGTTCCCAGCAAGATCCCTATGTTGCTGATTGTGGAGAGAAGAAGCCACACTGTCTCACTGGTGAGATCCACTTATCATCTCTGCTCCAACTTGAGTTTCTAAATTACTTGGATTTGAGCTTTAATGACTTCCACGCTATCGTTCAAAATGACTATGTGGATGATATCACAGACTGCAATAACCTATCTGTGGCTGACCGTCCTCATTTTTGTGGAAATTCTTCCAACTTGCATTATCTTGATTTATCTTATAATGGTCATCTTCACATGGGTAGTCTTGATTGGCTCTATCGTTTTCCATCCTTGGAATATGTTGACTTCACTGGCATTAATCTTCAAGGGAGAGTTGACTGGATTCAACTATCAACTCTACTTCCTTCACTTAAAGAGTTATCCTTAGAGAATTGTCAGCTTACAAGCATCAATCCATCTCTCCAGTTTGTTAATCTTACTTCCCTTGAAGTTCTCAACCTTTCTAACAATGATTTTAGCTCTGAATTTCCAGTTTGGTTATTCAATCTCAGTGATATCACTACTATTGACTTGAGCTTTAACTTTTTGCAAGGCCAATTCCCAAAGAGATTATTAAATCTCCAAAAAATAAAAGAATTGAGTTTATATCAAAACAGATTCAATGGGCCAATTCCAGATTGGTTAGGCCAACTTGAACATCTACAAGTTCTTGATGTCACTAACAATTCCTTTTCTGGTCCAATTCCTTCAACTTTGGGAAATATCTCATCCTTGATTGTCTTGGATGTCAGTTCAAATTACTTAAATGGAAGTCTGCCAGAAAATCTTGGACATCTCTTGAACTTACAGGTACTAGGCCTTGTCGATAATAATGACTTGACAGGGTATGTGTCTGAAAGAAATTTTGTCAAACTCTCAAATTTGATGAAACTTTTCATGGGATCACCGAATTTAATCTTTGACTTCGATTCTCTATGGGTTCCTCCTTTTCAACTTGAAGAGATTTATTTGGATCACATGGTGAAACTTCCTGCATGGATATATACACAAACATATCTTGAAAGATTAATAATTACCCGGTCAATCATTTCATTTGAACATCGAGACAAGTTTTGGGATTTTGCAGCACAACTTCCATATATACACCTACAAGACAACACAATTCCTGGGGAGATGCCTAACGTGTTGCTAAACTCTACCATCGTAAGATTGAGTTCAAACAGAATTAGAGGCAAACTCCCTCGATTATCACCAAATGTTGCGATGTTCACTGCAGCACATAACTCTTTCCAAGGACCTATCTCTCCATTGTTGTGTCAAAAAGTGAATGGGAGAAGCCAATTACAGTATTTGGACCTGTCCGATAATCTTTTATCTGGAGGGCTTACAAATTGTTGGACACATTGGAAATCACTGGTTTTAGTCAGACTAGGTGGAAATAATCTAACAGGCACAATCCCCCCATCAATTAGTTTGTTGTCTAACCTTAGCGCTTTGGATCTTAATAAAAATAATTTATTTGGAGAAATACCTTCGTCGTTGGCAAATTGCCCGAAGTTGCAGGTCCTTGATGTAGGCAGAAATAAATTATCTGGATTCCTAACGAATTGGATGCCGAAAAATGCAAAGATTCTTCTACTAAGATCCAATCAACTAAGTGGAAGTATATCACCCCAAATATGTCAATTGGCTTCTCTTGTAATATTGGATTTTGCGGACAACAGATTATCAGGTTCATTACCTACTTGTCTGCAAAATCTGATAGCCATGACTTTCCCCAATTCTTCTAATAATGGGGTTTACAGTTTTTGCATTAGAACTCCAATTTTGACTTATGAAGTCGGTAACAGCGTTACGCTGAATACAAAAGGCCAAGCATCGACGTTTGGCAAAAACTTGAAGTTCTTGCATGCTATTGATCTATCAAGTAATAATATCTCTGGATCAATACCTCCAGAAATATTTAACCTTTCTGGATTGCAATCTTTGAACTTGTCCCATAATCAACTTGAGGGAAACATACCAAATGAGATCAGCAACTTGAAAAATTTGGAGTCTCTTGATCTCTCAAGAAATGAACTTTCGGGTGAAATTCCTCCAAGCATGGCTAAATTATCTTTTTTAGAGGCCTTGAACCTCTCCTTCAACAATTTCACTGGGAAGATTCCATCAGGTACTCAACTTCAAGGGTTCGATGTACAAAGCTATATTGGGAATTTTGAATTATGTGGGGCTCCACTTCCAAAGAACTGCACAAACAAACAAGATGGCGAACCCTTTGAAGGAAATGATAGTCAAAAAGATGAATTTCTATCTTCATTCTACTTTGGGTTGGGAGTTGGATTTGCAATGGCCTTTTGGGGAGTATGTGTTGCCATTTTCTTCAACAGTAATTTTAGGCACTCTTACTTCAGGTTCCTCTATCACATCAGAGACAAACTTTATGTCATAGTGGTCATCAGGATGAACCGTTTCCATCGTTAAAGATCGAGTTGGCATCGTGGTGAGTGAAACAAACTTCTTAAGTTTTGACCCAGTTCTTTTAAATGTTATATATTTCCCTTTTCTTAATGTATTCTAGAACTATACATTTCTATTCTGATCAGAAATGTTTACACACAAAATCACCATGACATGCTTTGGATTTTATAAATTTAATATTTTGAAGATGTAAGACACTTGTAATTATGTTAAATTTATATATTACGCAGGTTCTTGCTATGTGATGTTGCTATGTAATGTATTATGCAGGTCCTTGGTATGTAATGTATGTTTCAGTAAGTCTGCTCATCAAGTCTTTTAGACTGAACATAGCAAGGGAGGACGAGGAGATGATATTAATACTTGAAGGCATATTACAAGTGAAGTGAAGTTTTTAGTTTGTGTGTTACTTTAAAGCCGTGTAATATATGTATATAGTTATACTTTATGCATACCATTTGTATCCTTAATTAATAAGTTTATGTGTCCGTAAATAAAGAGGAAATCAAAATATTTCTTTTTGAAGAGCAAGAGGAAATGGCCTAAAGCTTTTTATGTTGACTTGAAAGGGAGTTTTGGATGGCCAGCGCCCAGCGCGCTGCCATCGTACTCCTATTATATTCCCTGTAACGTTTGCTTTTTTTTTTAAAAAAAAAAACATAGAAACTGGGCTGATGATTATTCCAATTGAGATGTTTCATATTTAAAAAGTAAACAAATCATTGCGGCCAAGGTTGACAGCTGGAAATTAATTATTCATAGATGAGTATATAGCGTGCGTATGTTAATCTAAAATTAAAATTAACGAGCCTTATATTGTCAGGAAATTAACTATTCATACGTGAACATATATTCTAAAATAAATATTGCTACATTCTCTCCTTAATATAAGAGTTATTTAGGGGTTATATTTGGTCATAAGTACAATACCTCAAGCTATTTTGTCTTAAATTTATAATTTTTTTCTTCAAAATACCCCTATTGATTTAAGGGGTTCTTAGAGAAAAGTAGTTTCAATACACAATTAAAAAATATAGCTTAGAGAAACCAATATATAATTGTTTCAAATAATTAACATAATTAATTATCTTAATATTACTACTTAAAGAAAAAGACTTTTGGTGATTTTTTATCACCGCTAAAAATCACTTTAGGTGGCGATAAACAGAAAATACCTTTGTCTTCATCAAAAGTACTTTTCAGCACGATGTTTGTCATTTTGGAAGCTTATAAAAGTCAGTGGTGAAAGATACTTTCAGCGGCGGCAACTTTTGTTATTACAGCTGAAACTTTTAGCCATAATTGTTAGGGCAATGACTTTTCAGCGACGAATTTTATACTTTCAGTGGTGACTTGAAAATCATTTTTTTTTGTAGTGTATTCTAAAATTAGTTATCTAACTTTTATATTAAACCTCAAAGCTAATATTAATCTTCTTCCCTGAAAACGTGAACGCAATTTGCAACTCAACTGGCAACATAGACCCAAACATAAGTCCAATAATAAACAAAGCATGAGTGTAAGCAACAATTGTATCTTATCCATAAAATTTGAGTCTTAAACGTATCCTCAGAACTCAGACTCTTCACAAAGAATGAATGGGATGGCAAGGATCCCATTCATTCTATATATTAGCAGTTTATATCTCTGTCTTGACAGTAAAATGTTTCCTTTAGTAATGAACGAAGACTCAAAAAGAGTTCGGAGTCTCGTAACCTATTGACACTAATCATTTTTCTTTGTCTTTCTAAAATTGTGAGGTCGTGAATTCAGAACTTCTGTGAAGAATACAATGAGTGCGACTTATGGAAAAAAGAAAAATAAGTTAAAAAAAACAGAGAGAGAACATTTATATAGGTAGTTTCTTTCTCGTTTTAATAACCGAAAAATATCTGATAGAAAGATATTTGGCAGGAAATTTTCTCTACACAACTGCAGTTTCTAAGTTTTCTTTTCCAAGCTTAAATGTTCTCGATTTTGCGAGAAAAAGTTGTGACGAAAACATTGTTTTCTTGAAATAAATTTAAATTGAAAGTAGGCATCAAGGAAAGAGTGTTATTGTGGACATAATATCGAATATGATCCTTGCAATCCATGTATTCATTGGAACATCATTAGTTATGCCGAATTTTTGGGTAACAAAATCTATTATCAATTTAGTAGAAGTCAATCAAAATAATATATATTGGATTTGGTAAACAAATATGTATTTTTTTTAAAAAAAAGAGAGACAAGGATAATGAGGAGATCTTTGCCCAATTCAACTTTGGTCGCATTTAAATGGGTGGGACTTGGGAGAAAAGTTGTTAACCTTGTGAAATTCATGTTATTTCAGCACCTTTTCCCTTAATTATCATACTTTTTGGTGAATTAATGCATACTTGGAAGTATTTATCATAGGAAAATTTGCATAGTTTATACTTGGGCTAAAATTATGATTTTTTTGGTTAATTGTGAATATTTTGCCCCTAGTTCATCAACTTGGTTTTAATAGTTTTCCTTGCTTTGTTAGGTGGTTGAGGCTTACTAAGGGAGCCATTTGAATCAGATATTAATCCCATGAAGTTGGAAAGATGCATAGGAAGCCATGACACATTGAAAAAGCAAGAAAAGATGAGATGCAAAACAGAGCATTGTTGGCCTCAGCCAACAGAATCTCTTGGCCTCAGCCAACAGCATTCCAGAAAGTAATTGGCCGCAGCCAAGGCCAATCTTGGCTGCAGCCAAGATCGAGACAGAAAGGAATTGGCCGCAGCCAAGAGAAATCTTGGCTACAGCGAACGTAGAATTACTGATACTTTGCGTTTTGAAGACAACATGTGTTTAGGGCTCCATATGCTATACAATTCAAGGGATGCGCCGTTTTTCACCATTCTTCACCTTTGGAGGCTCATTTTAGGAGGTTGCTCTGCTAGGGTTTGAGGTATTTGGAGCTATGGAAGCCAAGATTTGAAGATTTGAAGAGATTCAAACCCATTTTCTTTGGTTTTGCTGTCTCCTTCCTCTTTCCTCTTTATTTTTTTGATATGGCTGTAGTTATTCATTGTAGTTATGGTTGTTTTCTGAACATGAGTAGCTAAGCTTCTATTCTAGGATTATTTTGAACCTTTGTATGGATTAAGTACTCATTTTCCCTTTATATTTGTGGTTAATGATATGATTATGTTGATTTTACTCTATGCTTAATGCTTCTTGTTGATTGGCCATCAATGAGATTGTTGGGTTCACTTGATTTATGCTTGAGAGGGCTAGATTGAGTGTGGAACTTGGGTAAAATTGTGTGAGAACTTGAAGTTTGCAAGTTGAATGGCTGGTTTTGTTAATGAGATAGAGATATACTCATTAACCTCACATAGTCAATGAAAATTGGGGTTTAATTAATAAATTGAGAGATTAATGAACTAATTGAACTAAACACCTATTTGGAGACTTGAGAGAGCACTTGTAGGTAAATTAGTGTCCTTGGCTAGCTTAATCTATAATTAAGAAGCAAGTATATGATGGGGATTTAATTGAGTACTTTTGAAATACAATAGGGATAAATAATCCTAGGGCCCTTTTTGTCCTTGGAGTTGAAGAATCACTTTTTCTTTTTCTTTTTATTAATTTCTAATTTTGAAAATAGTTTTCCCTCACTCTTGATATAGTTGTGTAACTCAAATTAGGTGAAAGCGTGATAATCAATACTTGACTGGGTTTTATAACCAAATCCTCGTGGGAATGACACTGTACTCATTACTTTATTACTTGTGACGACCCATACACTTGCGGTGCGAACAAAAGTCTACAAGACATGGACCTCATTTATTTTTCACAAACGGCGTTGATTAGGCAGAATCTTTTTTTTTAGATAAACAAACATATTCATCGTCATTTTGAATTGAAGAGTTTTAGATGAACAAAAATACATGACAAAATAAAAAAGAGAAACACTGAAATACGTACACCCACTTTAAATTGAAGTGATCTGTAATGGCCGTGAAAAGAAAAAGAACAGTAGTAAAAAAATGAATGGAGAAAAAATAATAGTTATGAGTTAATTAGTATCTCTTACTATTAATGGTAATTTGGTAACCAAGAGAAGTTAGTGAATGGGTGGCATTGGGGGCTTTTTTTTCTTTTTTTTTTTTATATCATGGGGTATCTGGTAAGAACCTAGTTTTAGCATCAGGAGAGTTTTATTTTTTTAACTTCTTACACTCTAAATTTCTTAAATACCCTTATGGAAAAAAGAATATAATAAGAAGAAGAGGGGAGGAGGAGGAGGAGATTTTTGGGGGAGGGGATCCCAGTTGGAGCGAGAGGGAGGAGCAGAGAAGAGGGAAGTTTCGAGACTCCAAAATGAGGGACTCCAGCTATCGTTCAGTTCCAGTTCTTCACCTTCGTTTGTCCTGGTCGTCGCCGGCGTTCACAGCTGCCGTCTCCTCTGCCGTTCAAGGTTCTGTTTTACTATTTTCTCTCCCTTGTTCAGCATTGATTTTTTTTTTTCTTCTCCTCTGTTACTGCCTTGCCCAGATTGTGGAACTTTCTCTCTTGTTGACTGCTTCAATTTCTGTCTCCCTCCTTCCTCTGTTCTGTGCTAAAAGCGTCAGCCTTCATCCCTGCTCGTCTAAGTACGCTGATGTGGTATGGTTGAAGCTTTCTTCTTTTCGGGTTGTGTTGATGCGTGCTAGGTGATTTAAAGCTTTGGTCATTCATTCCTTTTTTTTCCCCATTTGCTGTGTTAAAATAAGAAAGAGCAATTGGGGGATGTTATTGTAGGAAATTTTAAAGAAGTTATTTACTTTGTGTTGGCCTTGGAATGTCCTTAAAGTATTCGATAAAATGTTTAAATGAAAGAGGCCTACTCGAATATATGTTTCTATAGCATTTTCACGGTGGAGCATAATTTCAATTGTCTTCAAAGGAGTTTCATTTAAATCTTGCTTAAAGATAAAGTTGGAAGCAGTGAAATTTTATGATGTTTTGGAATGAAGTTGGATGATAATTCAAGAACTCAAATAAGCCTTGTGAAGAAATTGGATTGAGTAAACTTAAGAGACTATATTCATATTAATGCTTGGGAGTGCATGAATGGCAGTTTATGAATTAAGATATTTGTTTATAATTTAATTTTTGAATGCCCATAAAGCGTTTGATGGATTGGGTGAAAGAGAGAATAATTAAATGTTCTATAAATTATGAAGAACTTGGTTTTGCTTACTTGAGCATGTTAATGGCAACATTGAATTACCTATGGTGTAATAATTATTTATTATTGAAACTAAGATTTGGATGACGTGAATAACGTTATGAATTCAATAGGCTTATAAAGAAGAAAAATAATGGTTTTGTTCTGGGTATTAGGAGATTAGGAGTGTATATGAGCCAGAAGCTGTTTAGTAGGAGTAGGTTATACTTTTGGCTGCACAACAAGTGAGTGAATAGCGTCCCATAATATTTGTCACAAATGATATTTTTACTGCTTGTCACCAATTTAATTAAATTATCAGCTTCCTTACCAAATAGTTATTAAATAATTTTTTTAATTTCATCATTTTCCTTTTCATTTATTGGATATTTTTAATGTTTTAACTCTTGGAAGATATTATTTATTGCTTGCATAGATCAAGAAGTTTACTTGAGAACATTTCCTCTTCAATATTTTGTTTTTATGAACATTCATACCTGGACGTTGAAAGAAAAGCTTATGATATGTTATTTCAAAACTTACATGCTGGGATCTTTTGTTATAAGGTATTGCTTTTGAGAGTTTATCATTAGAAAAAGATCCTTTCTATTTGTTAATGGTAAACTGATCCCATACATGCTTGGAAATGTTTTTGAGAGGGCTGGATATAGAACGCTGGTTGCTAACAGCAATACTGTTAGCCCTTGGCGTGCTAGGATTAAGCTCGAGCTCTCTTGTTATTTGTGACTTCGGTCACGCTTGTTATTTACGACTTCGGTTGCGCTTGTTATTCGTGACTTCGGTCGCACTTGGTATTCATGGCTTTGGTTACGCTTGTATTGGTGCGCCATGATTAACACCAAGATCGCTTGACATTTGTGGGCACTGTCCTCATGTTTGTATTCGTGGTTTCGACCATGCTTGATGGTTACTTGTGCTTGTGGACTGTGTGTCCATGCTTGTTGCTCATTCTATTACAGTCCTCAATTGAAGCGAGGTTTTCACGCTATTTCGTGATTTGGTTTTGTAAATGAGTTATTTAATTAGTTTTGTATATCAAAACTGCTTTACATATTTCCTTTTATGTTTTAATGGTTTACTCAGAAATTGGAAGCAATGGCAAATCATTTATTTGATAGAATTAAATATGCATAATCTATTCCTTCAACAATTGTTCCTCTTACCTTATTAATGGGATGTTATTCACCACTAAATTATTTTAAGCCTTAGATGGTACAATTGACCTTGTTCCTCCTGCTTATCACAGAGTTTATTACACTATTGGCTTAGAGTTGAAGCATCGTTTGAAAGATTTCTAAATTAATGTAAAACCTTGTGTTTTTTTTTTTTGAAAATATATATGATTTAGAATAGATAGATGTATTGTGAAGATTATTACATTAATTGCAATATTAGAAATCATATTATAATTATATTAAGTGTTTAATGAGTTGTTTTAAGGCTTAAGGAATGTGAGTTTCTCACATTCCGTGCCGGTTACCTTTAAATTTTGTGGCGTGACATGATCTCTGTCAGAATGTGTGTGTGTGTGTGTAGAGTCACAAATTAAACAGCAGAGTCGAAAATCCCTCAAGAAAGATATATAGTATTGAATACGATATGATACTTCCAATCCATTTATTCATAGGAACATAATTAATTATGCTGATTCACTGGGGAAGCAAAATCTATTGTCAATATGGTAAAATATTTAGATGGTAAGAAGTAAAGTCTACACAAGACATATATATTTATCTTTTGAGAAACCATTTATTGATTATGCAGATTTTTATTCAGATCGATAAGCCGCGAAGTTATTTTCAAGGCAGATATCAAAGAAAAAGAGTTTTCAATAAACAAAAAAAATGCATGAAAAGAAACTAAAGAGAGGAAAACTGACATGTAACTTTGAAGTGATGTTGACGCAGAAAAAATTGTCAAAAATTTAAGAGCAATGTGGAAAAGTCCTCAGGAAGTAGAAATAACGTTAAATATGATTGTGACACAAGAAATGTCTATGAGATATAGGGAACGAGTTTCAATGCGTAGCCGCAAGGAGCTCATTACAAATTTAAGAGCAATATGGAAAAAATTGTAACAAATTTAAGAGCAATGTGTAAAAGTTCTCAAGAAGTAAAAATAACGTTAAATATGATTGTGACACAAGAAATGTCTTTGAGATATGGGGAACGAGTTTCAGTACTGCGTAGAGGGAAGGAGCTCATCACCGCTATGTACCGTTTCATTGAAGTTAGGAATGATCTTAACCGTTCGATGATGAGCGATCTAGTTGCATATAGAAAGTTTGAAGGTCTGAGCCGTTTAAATCCTCTCTCTTCGTTCCCCATTCTTCTTCGGCATCGTCTTCATGTGCAAGTAAACACCTAATCAAGCGATTGGAGAAATGAAAGAGGGAGGAAGGAAGCAGGCTACAACGTCACCATGTGCGGCATGCAAGCTGCTTCAAAGAAGACGTGCTACTGACTGCGTCTTCGCTCCTTATTTCCTAACTAATGAGCCTCACAAGTTTGCTAAGGTCCCGTTGGATACGAAGCATTAAAAATGAAAAATAGAATTGTGATTGATATTGAGATTGAAAAAAATATGTTAAATGAGTGTTTAGTATGAGTGATTATTTATTACTTGGGATTGGCCCAAAATACATATGTAGAATTGTCTAATCTTATGTAGCAAAAAATCCCTCATATTAAACACTGTTTTTTCTCAATCCCAACCCTAATTCTTACCTTTCATTTTCAATGCTTTGGATCAAAGGGGACCTAAATGTTCACAAAGTCTTTGGAGCCAATAATGTCAACAAGATGCTTCAGCAGGTGCCTATAAAGAGTGGGTTTGGAGGATCTTGCTTGATAGTTTGGGACTTCTCTGACTCCAAAAATTCATTGTCCTGATCTTTTCGAGACATTTTTTTCTGCTCCTGCTGAAGTTGGGGTAGTCGCCATTGGTAATCTTCTTCAAAGAAGAAGAGAAGCAAAAGTTTGGAAATTGCTCATTATTTAAAAAGAAAAAAGAAAAAGAAAAAGAAGAACTTGTCTTGAATGGAGGGAACTTCCTTGACTTTATCCCACAGAACGACGTCGCTTGGCAATTGAATAGGGGGAGCTCATTCTTGACTTTACTAAAACGGTGCGCATAAATGATGAGCTCTTGGTGCTCATCATCATGCTTAGCACCGAAATTGATTCCTAGGATGGGATATAGACGTAGCGTTCTAATATGATCCTTCTGACGCGACTCATTTATTTGCTTAAGAAGACGTTCATTATTCTGAATTTTTCAGTTAAAAAAATAGATTTCCTAATTAAATTGAAAGTGCACATCAAAGAAAGGAGTATTTTGTGAAAAATGTGGAAAATAAAGAAGAGAAAAACTGACATGCACCCACTTTGAAATGATGTTTAACTGAAGGAAAAAAAAAAAGAGAAAAAAATCTATAATCACAAAGGGCAAAGTCGAAAAGTCCTCGAGTCAACACAGAGACATAATATGGAACATGATACTTGCAAGTCCATTTAATTTTCGAAAATAAAAATATCTATTGTAAATTTAAACAAAAATAGTCAAGAGATAAGTATCGAGTCTGGTCATTAATATAAGAGATAATTAAAAAATTAATTTAGTTTTAAATATAAGATCTCAATTAACCTTGTATCAAATATTTATCCATTTGACTCTCAAGTAATCCTTATAGACTATTAGTGATTACACGTGTTAAGGAGTTTTCATAAAAGGATAATTTCAATGACTGATAGGGTATTTTAAAAAAGACAATATCAATTTATTGCAAATAACTAAATAAAAATAACCCATAGAGATAAGTACTAGGTCAGGTCATTAATATAAGAGATAACTGAAAATTTAATTTAGTTTTAAATATAATATCTCAATTTACTTTGTTTTAAATATTTATCCATTTTGTCCTCAAGTAATCCTTATAGACTATTAGTGATTACACATGTTAAGGAGATTTTATAAAAAGATAATTTCTATGCACACGATTGATAGGGATATTTTAGAAAACACAATATCAATTTATTACAAATAACTAATTTAACTAATTTTTTATTATTTATAAATTAGTTAACTAACTTTTACATTAATTACTTATTTATTGTCAATCTAATATTGAATATGTTCCTCCGCTATCCATTTTATTCGATTGAAAGCTATCTTGCAAATGTATGCCAATTTTTTAAAAGAGCTACATCGCTCACAATTTGTTGTCACTCGGTGGGCTGTAATATGTTTAAAGTATTTCATGATGTGCAACATGAAGAGTAATATTTATTTATGATTTTCTTTCTTCCTCTCTTTCTTTATTTCTTTTTTTGGCGTTACAAGCTCGACAAAAAGGTTTCAATATAAATCGACAGATTTTAATTAAAGTACTTGGGCTTTATATTCAAGACTATACACTTCTCTATACTTCTGACATAATTGTCACTGTGTGATTGGTCATATTACCTTATTCATGATGTGTTTGGATGGAGAGAACACCAAAAATAATCCATGATACTTTAACAAGATGGTACGGCAAGAGATTTATAATAGAGGGGTTTTCGTGAATTCATTCTTTTTAATACATCAACAGTACTTTAATCTAATATCAATAAATATTACATAACAAAGTAAAACCGGGACCTTTTGCAAGCTACTCGTAATTAATACATCAAAAAGGAAAAACTAATTTGGAGGTCCATGTAGTTTTATCTCATTTTAAATCAGGTCCTTGAGGATTTTTTCCTTTTTATTCCTTTAGGTTTGCACCGTTAAATCCGTTACTCCTTGTCCTTGAAAATCGTTTAACAAGAATGAACGGCCTGTTGACAGACGTTAGAGGGGACTGGGACTGCGGCTAGCTGGAGAGTCTTGTTGGGAGCACCCATGATGAAACCCAACAGGTGATGAACAGGTCCGGTGACTGAGGGCGTGGTTCCTCACAGGTTTTCTTGATCATTCTCAGTGTGAGTACAACAACTTCTTCCCTGCAAATGCTACAATCAGAAAAGTGCCATTAAAATCCTATGTCAGAGGAATAAGACATCCCACTAGCTTCGTATTATACCAAATTGATAATATTTCTTTCTGCCAAGTTTTGAAATTATTTGGTGTGGTCAAATCTAAGCTTGATTTTTGTTTTTGGTCCCCTGTGTTTGGGAGTTGGATATTTTCCTTTTGCTTGTATCCTCTACAATCAACGGCGTTTGATGTTTATCATCGTGGGTGCTCCCAACAAGACTCTCCAGCTGGCCGCTTTCCCTCTGATCTTCGGTATTCATGCACTCTTCGAACTCGCGTTGGAGAAGCAGAAGAGAGAAGGATGAGCAGAAGAGTCCACATGCCCTCCGTCTCAGTCCTCTCTAACGTCTGTCAACAATCCGTTCATCCCTGTTAAATGGTTTTCAAGGACAAGGAGCAACGGATATAACGGTGCAAACCCAAAGGAGTTAATAAAAAGGAAAAAAAATCCTCAAGGACCTGATTCAAAATGAAATAAAATTATAAGGACCTCCAAATTAATTTTTCTTTTTTTAAAAGAGCTACATCACTCACAATTTGTTGTCACTTAGTGGGCTGTAAGACGTTTAAAGTATTTCATGATGTGCAACATGAAGAGTAATATTTATCTATGATTTTTCTTTCTTCCTCTCTTTCTTTATTTCTTTTTTTGGCGTTACAAGCTCAACAAAAAGGTTTCCATATAAATCGACAGATTTTAATTAAAGTACTTGGGCTTTATTTTCTCAATTTATGTGATCTCTTGTTTTATTTGATTTGGTTAATATTAGAATCATTATTTGTGTTTCTTTTTTTCTGCCAGAGATTGATTATTTATGTTCAAAACTATACACTTCTCTATACTTCTGACATAATTGTCACTGTGTGATTGGTCATATTACCTTATTCATGATGTGTTTGGATGGAGAGAACACCAAAAATAATCCATGATACTTTAACAAGATGGTACGGCAAGAGATTTATAATAGAGGGGTTTTCGTGAATTCATTATTTTTAATACATCAATAGTACTTTAACCTAATATCAATTAATATTACATAACAAAATAAAACCGAGACCTTTAGCAAAACAAAACGCACAAACTACTCGTAATTAATACATCGATAGTAGTACGTCTTTAGCAGCAGCCACTGGGTCGATTCCTGCAAAGTTGGGTCAAAGACCTGATCTTGAAGTATGCATAGCAAGAGCCTGCAATATGTATAAGTTAACGATAATTGCAAACATATGCACTGTAACCCTAAGACTAAACACGTATAGAATCTAAACTGTCTCTTTCTGTCATGGCTATTTTGTCACAATATCAGGTAACAATTTGGGGTTAGAACTGAAAATGAAACTCTGCAATTTTATATGAACTTGAAAATATATGTATCAGATTTAAAAGTATAAAGAAAAAGCTTCGATAAAAACATAAATCAGAGTTTGTTTCACTTAGCATATAGTGCCCACAAGGCTTTCGATCAATGGTTACGATTTATCATGAGAACCGCCATGACATAAAGTTTGTCTCTAATAAAATACAAGAAGGTGAAGACTGCCTGAAATTTCTGTTGAGAAATATAGCACCGCAAATTCCCCAAAAAGCCATGGCAAATCCAACTCCCAACCCAATGTAGAAGAAAGACAGAAACTCATCATCTTGGTTTTGTCAGATTCTACGTTGGGATTCTGTCTTCATTATCAGTGCAATTCTTTTGAAGTGGAGGTCCACAAGATCAGGATTCCCAATATAACTTTGTGCATCAAACCCTTGAAGTTGAGTGCCTGATGGGCTCTTTCGAATAAAATTGTTGAAGGAAAGGTTCAAGGCTGCTAGAAAAGACAAGTCGGCTATACTTTTGGGAATTTCACTTGACAGTCGCTCATTTGCAAGATCAACAGACTCCAATTGTTTCATGTTCCCAATCTCTTTTGGTGTGTTTCCCTCAAATTAATTATGAGACAAATTCAAAGATTGTAATCCCGTGAGAGCAAAAATTTCCAGAGGTATTGTCCTGGACATCATGTTACTTGATAGATCAACAGAACGTACCAAATTCAAGTTTCGTTTATAGCTCAATCCTTGGCCTTTCATGTGTAACAAAACCTCGTCTCTCACTATGAAAGTGTAATTTAGAGTTCTAGAACAGTAGTTTAGAACTCCACTATACGAAGAATTAGCGGAAACCATGGCCGCCATGTTTTCTAGGCAAGTTGGGATTGAACCTGATATTTTGTTGTCCGCCAAATCCAATATTATGAGGGAAGTTAATTGGCATATTTGTGAGGGGATATTTCCGCGGAGTTGATTGGATCTCAGTCTGATAACCTTAGCTTTGTCCCCAATCCAACTTGGTATGTGTCCTGAAAATTTGTTTTCCACTAAATCAATGACTTGCGGGATTTTGCAATTTTTCAGTGACAAAGGTAGATAACAAGTTATTTTTATTGAGATGCAAAAACGCAAGGTTAGACAATAAACTCATTGATGGAGGTATTCTACCTCGACTACTGCCGCCAAGCTTAAGCACAACCAGTGATTTCCAATTCATCCAACAATCTGGCAGTTTCCCAGATAATAAATTATTAGACATATCCAAAGACTTTAATTTGCTTCTCCCCTTTATTCTTTGACACACTAACGGAGAAATAGATCCTCGAAGGTAGTTGTTTGCTATGCTGAGCTGGACAACATTTTGTGATAACTGAGGAACGTTGCCTTTCAATTTGTTTGAATCCAAATTTATGACTGTAGAATTCAGTAACACATTAGACATTTCTCCATCAATGGTGTTATCGTCTAAGTGTAAGTATGCTAGTTGGGTTGCAAATTTCCAAAATCTGTCTTGAGACTCGAATGAAATTCTTGAATATTTAATTCCTAAGCTGCTTAGACGTGTTTGCGTGTATATCCATGCAGGGAGTTGAGGACCCCTCATGTGTTCCAAGTGAATAGTTTCAAGTTGGAAAGGAGGAAGCCAAATAGGATTAAAGTCAAAGATGAAGCCTGGTGTTCCCATGACAAGCAACTTCAGATTCGAGAGTGCGTCGAAATTTCTTTCCGACACATGCCCCGCCAAGTTATTATCACTAAAATCTAGTTCCTCCAAATTCAAGAGTTGTCCAAGATTTGTAGGAAGAGCACCACTAAAGTGGTTAGACCTGACAATAAAGTTTTTCAACGATGAGAGATTTCCCAAAGTTAAAGGAACGGGGCCAGAAAAGAAATTTTCACTAAGATCGAGAAGTTGTAATAACCAGTCGGGAATTGGCCCACCGAGTCTATTGTCCCCACAGACAATTCTTGTGTTTTCCGGAGGTTCAATAAACCCTCTGGCAATCCCCCTCCGAATAATTTGAGCGTAGGTTGAGAACAGTGACACCACTACGATTGAACAACCAGTTGGGAAAGAAGTCCGAGCTAAATTCATTACTAGGGAGGATAAGAACCTCAAGCGAAGTGAAATTGATAAACCGGAGAGATGGATTTATGTTTCTAAGCTGACAACTTTCCAAATATAGCTCTGTGAGGGAGGGAAGTACAGTTGCCAATTGAAGCCAGTCAAGTTTTCCCTGAAGATTAATACCGCTGAAGTCAAGATATTCCAAGGAGGGAACACGAGAAAGCCAATGAAGACTATCAAAGTGAAGATCTTCATTATTGGATAAATTGAGATAATGAAGATTGGAAGAATTTTGGCGTTCAACCAGAGATAGGTTGTTAGAGTTTGTGATATCCACATGATCATTTTGGACGATAGCACGGAAGTCATGATTGCTCAAATCCAAGTAATTAAGAAACCCAAGCTGATCAAGCAAAGATAGGTGGGGTTCACCTGTGAGACAGTGTGATCTCGTCTCTCCACAATCACCGTAAAAGATTGTAAAGGACAAGGGACACTGAACTCGATGACTCTGCCGCTGGTGTTGTCACACTGAACTCCTTCCCATTCACAACAGTCTCGCTCGTCGGACCAAGCCGAGAGGATGGCTGATGGATCGACAAGGGTGTGTTTGAAGTTTAGGAGAAGGTGATGGTCTTTTTCATTGCACTGCATAGCGCCTTTGCGTAGCGTGATTGAACATATCAGGAACCATAGAAGCACAAGATTAGAAATACGGGAGGGCAATGAGGCATCCATGATTGCTTGAGATAGAGACACCAATTATGGCATATACGTGTGTGTGTGTGACTGCAACATATAGCGAGTTTGGCCTTGATATTACTTGAAATGTAATGCTTATCTCTATGGTATATACCATGACATGTGGTAGCAAATGGTTGAATGGATGACTTTTGAAAAGTTGCGTCAACTTGATCCATCGAACAGCAGGACCACTCAAATTATGGGAGTGAGAGGAGAGGATCTTGTATCCTTCCCTTGCCATCCTACTTCTCACACCTCTTCTTCTTTTTCTGGTCATTAAATCAATATTTGAATGGTATATGATTTTAAACATATGATTTAATCTATTTCAGTACGCGTGCAGAAGGTGAAGGTTCGGACCACCACTTCTTTGCAAATTGGTTCAATTTGTAACATAGTAATGACATGAATGAGAAGATTGATGCCATGACAACTCACTATGATGAACATGTGGCGAAATGGCAGAGACGAGGTGAAGAGGTGGCGACAGGCCGACAGCCCATGAGGGACACACCTTTAATTTATTCAATTATTTTAAGAGCGAAGAAAAGTTGTACCACTTCTTCACAAATTGGTTCAAATAACGTGACTTGAAAAAAGAATTGGTGAAGTGTATTGACCAAGTTGATCAGTATATTTTTTAATTTATTCATATGGAGCGACCATAATAGGCATTTGTGGACGGGTGCAGAAGGTGAAGGGTTCAAACCACCGCTTCTTTCCAAAATGGTTCAATTTTTGTGACATGTGATAACATGGATGAGAAGATCAATGACGTGGTGACTCACTATAATGGACATGTGGTGACATGGCAAAGAGGAGGTGGCGATAGGCTGACAGCCAACAAGGGACACATCTTTAATTTATTCAGTTATTTTTAAGGACCAAGAAAATTTGCTGCCAACTCAGGTGAAGTTTATCTGCAGTTTTCTATTAGATAACTTTTGGTTTTTCCTCCCATATTCTTTTTTAAGGGAAAACAACACTAAAAGAAAATGCGAAAATTGCTGAGAGAATTTTTGTTCGTCTTGATTTTGTGAGGAAAATCTGCGATGAAAACATTGTTTTCTTGAAGTAAATTTGAATTGAAAAGTAAGCACCCACTTCGAAGTACTACAAAGGAGTCTGGCAACCCCTTATAATCACTTTAAAAAAGTATTTTGTGAAACAAAACTCATCTTACATAATTATCTTACATGCCGTAAAATCACTTTAAAAAAACTGTTTGTCCTATTTTACATAACAAATTAAAAAATGATTTCACACAACAAAAAATTAAAAAACATATAAAAGTTGTTCTTATTTTCAATTTTGTAAAGCATTTTTTTTTTTGCTTTACAAAACATTTAACTAAAAATTAATTATCAGACAAGTTTTTTTATTTTTAATTTTTTCCTGAAAAACCGAAAAATTGCTTGGAAATGGGAAACTAAACAAGGACTAAGTCTTCTTTCCAACTAGTATAGTTATTTGATTAATTTTCTTAGCTTTTTCTCTATCTGGTTAGCCATCCAGGTGGATTCATCAATGTCGGGGAGGTCCCCTAATCTCAAATAAATTTAAGAAAATTAAAACAAATATGTGAATATAATTCTTGGTCATGCATTTTTTATATTTAATTCAATGGATAAAGTATCTAAACTTTCTTTTGAAATGTATGGAAAAAGGGAGGTTGATAATAATTTTTTTTTTAAAAAATGAAGTCTTGGTCTATCATATATTCACATAGTTGCTTTTTTGTCATATTTTATGCTTCAATTTAATTAGCGTAAGCTTTACTTCCTCGAACTTCACTGTTTGAGTCAAAGTCACTGCATGGATAAGAATGAAAAGCTATATATTTAATTAGGGCAAGTTAAACGAATAATTAAACGGATGGATGAGATTATATATATATAAATATATATATATATATATATATATATATATGGGTCAAGACAATTTGTTTTGTCATTTTGATCATTCTACGCCACCTCTGCCACGGTTGCTACCAATAATTTTCATATAGTATAAAAGAATACCCACACTGAATTAAAATAGAGCTAGAATAATCTGAAATATAATCACCTTGAAGCAAGCTTTAATCTCTTGGAAGCATGAGATGAAGAAGACGTTGGAGACAATAACAGTCCCTTGAGCCAAGAGTCATTCATCCTCATAAAGGCCAGGGCAACACACACACACACACACAGACACACACACACGTATATAATTGTGACGATGTCAAATTTCTCCATATCAAACTTAAATAAGATTGGACGCCTTCAAAAAAATACTTCAAACTTATTACGGTCTATTCAACTTGATCCAGTTCCATTTAATTAAAGCACACAATTAATTACTTAATATGAGTTCAAAATATAAATAAAATATGCTCAATAACTTAATACTAATCCACAAAATAATTCCAATGTACACCCCCCTAAAAGAAAGAAATAAAAAGTTAAAAATGGGTATGTTTAGTCTGACAAAATAATCTCCGCATAGTCATTTAAGTTTATTTATCTGTGAAGATATTAAAATTGAAAATGCGACGCATAATTTTACCAAACTTGACTATAGTGTCCATTTTATATATTTAAGAAAAAATTACGATGAGGTTTCAAAAAAGAAATGTAATCATAAGCAATTTTTAATAATAAGTGAATATCGTGAACCTATTTTCATTTTTTTATGCTCAAAGTTGTTATTGTTTACAGCTCATTTGTTATAAGACTTTTGATAATTATAATTGGGAAATGTGGATCTCTGTACATTTATTAATCCAGGTCTTTTTCCCCACTATGTTTATATGGTTAATTCCCTTAACATATTCCCTATCAATTATTACGTGGTGAGTTAGCAGGGTGGCGTCATGCATGCAAACTCTATCTAATAGTCAGTGGTAGTAGTGGCAGACTTAGAAAATAATGAACCAATACAAGCCAATTAAGAAAGAGCAAGTAGTGTTGGCAAAAAGAAAAAAAGCGAGTAATAAAGCTTAATTTGCACGCTAATTAAAAAGAAGCGTCAAACACGGAAATTAGTGAATGATGGTACTTTCAGAAGATAATAAGCCTAGATTAATTACTAGTGGATGAAATGGTTTAGAGTTTAGACGCGTCTATTTTACTTCAGAGCTATCTATTATATTGTCTGAATAAAAGGATCCAAGAAAAATCAGTGAAGATAAATAGAATAGTCGTCGCAGAATATCAAAGGCGAAATCTAGGCCAATAAATAGCCACCGTTGAGGGCAATCCCTCCCACATACATCAAACCATACATCGTGAGTGATCATGGAAACCTCATTCTCCCATAGATCTATTGCCAATCTTTTGCTTCTATGTAATGCCACGAAAAAAACCGCCACCTTCTCTTAACCTTCAAACACACTCTTGTTGATCCCTCGACCATCCTCCCCGATTGGACCCGTGAGCGAGATTGTTGTGAATGAGCTGGAGTTCAGTGCGACAACACCACTGGCAGAGTCGTTGAGCTTAGTCTCCCTTGTTCTGCACAATCCTCCACCCCTGATGGCTGTGAAGATGAGAAATCACACTGTCTAACAGGTGATCTCAACCTATCATTGCTTCAACTTGAGTTTCTAAATTACTTGGATTTGAGCAACAATGACCTACAAGCTATTGTTCAAAAAGGTTATGTGACAAATTGTAGTAACATGTCTTTTGTTCACCATCCTCATTCCTGTGAAAATTCTTCCAATCTTCATTATCTTGATTTATCTGAAAATGAGAATCCTTATGTTGATAATATTCTTTGGAGAACAAAAACAAGGAAAAGAACAATAAAGGGAGCCAAAAAGGATAAGGTCCTCTGACCTTTTACTATGTATAAATACTAAAGAATTAGGGTTACAATTACAATGAATAAATCTAAGCCATACACGTGTATAGTGAAAAGAATACTACAGCTGTAAAGTTATTCTTCCTATTCCTATTTACAATAACCGTAACATCACCTTTTTGCTTTAACACTCTACCTCAAACAAGAGGGTGTCACTGACAGACCGAGTTTGCTTCTCAAATTGAAAAACTGAGGTTGAGACAGAGCTTTTGTTAAGCAATCGGCGACTTGGTGAGAAGAAGGAACATAGCGGACAGAAATGGAAATTGATAGCACAAGATCACGGATGACATGGACATCAATTTCAATGTGCTTGCTCCTAGCATGTTGCACAGGATTTGCGGCAAGAGCTGCGGCACTTAAATTATCACACCAAATCGTTGAAGGTTGACGCAAACAGAGACCAAGCTCAACCATTAAAGATTGCAACCATTTAATTTCTGCAGCTCCATCAGCAAGTGCTCGGTACTCAAATTTGGTACTGGATCTTGAGACTACTCTTTGCTTGCGATGACCATGAGACCAGAGTATTGCCAAGATAAACACAGCAACCAGCCATAGATTTACGGTCATCAACATCTGTGGCCTAATCAGCATCGGTGAAGGCTATTAAGTGAAGAGAGGTAAAAGGTTTTATATGTAAACTCATAATGGTAGGTTCCTTTGAGATATCTAAGAATTCTTTTTACCCCTTGAAAATGGACATCCATGGGTTGTGCCAAGAACTGGCTGAGCTTGTTTACAGAGAATGCAATGTCTGGTCGTGTTGAAGCAAGATATTAGAGTGACCCAATTGCTCTTCTACACAGAGAAGTGTTTATCATTGGAGTACCTTCTGTAGCAGAAAAATGGCGTCCTGTAACCATTGGAGTCGACACTGGTGCACAATTCAACATATTAAACTTCTTCAGTAAGTCCACTGTATATTTTCCTTGATTAAGGAAAATTCCAGATTTATCTCTGTAAATTTCCAGGCCGAGAAAATAGTATAAAGGACCGAGATCTTTAAGAGAAAACAGGGCATTAAGTCTCTGAATAAAACTTCTGACATAATGAGTAGTATTGCCAGTAATCAAAATGTCATCTACATAAATAAGAATAAAAACTGTGAGATTATTGGTCCTGAGATAAAATAGAGAAATATCACTCCGAGAATTTTGAAAAAAACCCCATTGAATAAGAGTTAATCGTAATCTATCAAACCATGCTCTTGGTGCTTGCTTCAGTCCATAAATTGCTTTCACTAATTTGCAAACATGAATTGGCCGACTGGGATCTACCAAGCCTTCAGGTTGACGCATAAAAACATTTTCCTACAAGTAGCCATTTAAGAAGGCATTATTAACATCCAGTTGCCTTATTTCCCAGTTAAAAGTAACGACTATTGTCAACACAAGTCTAATAGTTGTTGGTTTAATCACAGGACTAAAAGTTTCTCCATAATCAATTCCTGGAGACTATTGAAAGCCTTTTGCAACAAGCCTTGCTTTGTGCTTTAAAATTGAACCATCAACTTTAAACTCGGTCTTGTAAACCCACTTACAATATGCCTGTGTTTTCTCTCTACTCTTCCATTTTGCTGCGAAGTATAAGGACATGTATACCTCATAACAGTTCCAGCATTTTGTGCAACAACAACAAATGGTTTGTATTCAGTACCATTATCACATTGAATGGTCTTAATTTTGACATTAAAATGATTTTCAACATATTGCCGGAAGTGATGAAAAGCATTTATAGCTTCTCCTTTATGCTTTAATGGATATAACCAAGTAAATCTACTAAAATCATCAACAAAATGAAAATAAAAACGATGTCCAGACACCGATTACACTGGTGAAGGACCCCAAAGGTCCGTATGAACAAGCTCAAAAGGTGAAGAAGCACAAGACATAGAAATTGGAAATGGTAAATACTTTGATTTTTCCAACTGACATGCTTCACAAACAAAGTTGTCTTTGAAAGTAACATTCTCATTACAACTATTTAAAACGTGTTTCAAAACACTTTCACTAGGATGTCCTAACTTGCAATGCGATTTGAGAAATTCATTTTCACTTGTAGAAGAAAACATTGCGGCAAGATCTTGAGCTTGAATTTGTCTATTAAGCATGGGATACATCCCTTGTCTGGGTTGACCTTGCATCACTAGTCTACCTGTCTGCTTGTCCTTCACAGTACAACCAGTATTAGAAAATAGAACATCAACATAGTTATCTTCAACCAGTCTATTAACGCTCATCAAATTCTTAGTAGTAGAAGGAATGAGTAGAGCATCATTAAGCTGAAGCTCAGAGTTAGAGCAAGGAAGAGAAATGAAACCAGTACCAGTCACACGAGCTTTTTCACCAGTGTAAGTTAAGAGATGAGACTTACCAACTAGATTGAGCTGACCAAAGTTTTCAGGATTTGAAGTAACATGATAGTTAGAAGCAATATCCATGTACCAAGCTGGGACGGTCACTGTTTGAGAAGTAGCATAAAAAGCTTGAGGAGAATACCCACCAGAAGCACGTCCCTGATTAGAAGGTGGACGAAAATTCCTATCATATCGATAATAGCAATGAATAACATCATGTCCTGGACAATCACAGAGATGACAATATGGTCTCCCACTGTTATTATTATATCCTCCATTTCGGCTCCCTCAGCCCCTACATCCACAGTTACCATGGGTGCCTCGCCAATAGTTGTTTTGTTCACGATCAAAATGACCACGAGCAGAAAAATCAGGAGTATCACATTGAGCAAGATTGGCAGAGGGTTGGATCATGAGAGAGGAAAAATGATTTAACTGTTCAAGACGAGATTCAAAAGCAAGCTATGAAGCTTGACCACCGACCCAAGTGAGATTTGGTTGATCCACCAGCTTGACCATGATAGCATTGTACTCAGCATCAAGGCCTTTGAGAGTTCTTCTATGGGAACTTGAGCACCAGCAATAGCAAGTTGATCAGCAATATTTTTCTTGTTTGTCAAATATTCTTCCATTTTCAAAGCATTCTTCCTGGTCTGATGGAGCTCCGACTTGAGCACCATGATTCGAGCTTTGGAGGAGGCAGAAGTAAGATCTCAAGCTCCAAGCCATAAATCTCTGGTTGTGCGACAATGAAGCAGCTGAGCACCAACTTCAGGAGTCATCGTGTTTCTAGGCCAACCAAGTAGCATTCTGTCAACCGAGAACCACTCCTCATATTTTGGATTCATAGTCGGACCTTCAGCTTCAGGGACGACACGGGGAGGAGCTTGAGTTGAACCATTAATGTGAGATTCAAGGTGATTACCTTCAATGAGGGGAAGAACTATAGACTCCCAAATCAGAAAATTTCCTCTATCCAGCTTAATAGAGGTGGTTTAAGCAAAGGAATTAAGTAATGAGTAAACCTTGGGAAATATCAGAGGAAGACGACGCAACAGTTTCTGAGGATTGAGACATGACGGCTGGCTCTGATACCAAGAACAAAAACAAGGAAAAGAACAATAAAGGTAGTCGAAAAGGATAAGGTCCTTTGATCTTTTACTGTGTATAAATACTAAGAACAGTATTTACAGCTCTACTCCCACAAGTATATATACTTGCATACCAATTTATCCTAAAAGGCTATGATCTAACTATGGATTTCATGGAACATATAACTATAAAATTAAATACATAAGTGTACTCTTAAGTTTGCATTAGTTAACAACTACTCAAAATAGATTCACAATTTCTGGATCTTCAACAAGGCTCTTCACTACTCAGCTGGAGGGACAGGGTTTGTGGTGCTATCTAAAGCCAAAAATAATCTACCGATGAATAACAGCCCATTATAATATTTAATAAAATATTAAGAACTGAATAAAATAAATTTAACTTTGAAAGATAAATGGCAAGAATTAAAATTTCTGTAGTATACAACCCTAAATTAAAAGGATAAGTATATACTTGAACTCATTAAACAATTAAATCAAATCGAACTTTATAATAGGACAACTTGATACATGAAAATGATATAAAACCTTATTCTATTTATTATTATTGTCTTTTCATAGAACCTTAACAGAACGGGATAACAAGCGTGGCCTGAAGCCGCAAATACAAGCGTGGACAAATAGTCCACGAGGGTGAGTAACAAATCAAGTGCAGCTGAAGCCACGAAACACATGTGGGAATGATGCCTACAAATATCAAGCGAGCTCGAGATTTCCATGGTATGCTAAGGACTAACAGTACTGTTGTTAGTGATCAACGTTCTATATCTAGTCTTCTAAGAAAAACTCACAGGCATGCATGAGATCACTTCATCACTAACTTAACAGAGGAAAAATATATATTTCTAATAATGGAATCCTTTAAAAAGTATTTTGTAACAAATGATCCCAGCATGAAGGTTCTCAAATAACATTTTTAAAACTCCTTTTCAAATTCCAAGCATAAATATTTGTTAATTACAAAATGCTAATTAACATATCGCGTGTGGCAATTTATTCAACACAAGAAACAAAAGTATTTCTCTAAACAATAAAACATTAAGACATTAAATAATTAAGATTAAAAAAAATGATAAAATTTAAATAAATTACTTGCATAAACTATTTAGCAACGAAAATGATAATTTAACTAGATTAATAACAAGTAGTAAAAGCCTCTCTTTTTTTTTTAAACCATAATAATAGGATGCTATTCACTCACCTAACAAGTTCCCAAAATAATACTTAAATTTAATCACGTCCCTATTAGGAACTCTCCTCAATCCCCTAAAGCCCAAAAACAAAAATATTACTACTCAAGTCAAAATTTATATAGAAGTTTTCACAATAACTAGATAGATAAAAACTTCAAGAACCATCTAAAATAAAAATTCTAACAACTAGAACTCACTATTTTGATTCCCAAATTCTAATAGCTCTTATAGGATGGGCATTACACTTTTAAATTTATCTCACAAGATTTACCGCATTGGGCGCCATTTTCGACATAACATCCTTATCAATTTACACCCAAAGGAAATGAGAGGAATTTAACTTGGTCCTTAAATGACAAATCAAATGTTTTATGTTGAACTTCAATTCTCCCGTTACTTGGATACCATCAACATTGCAAGAATAATCTTCAAAATACTCACATTACAACCCACAATTCACCATTATCATTAGTCATTTAATCCATCAAAGATCATGTAATCATTCAAACTCATCCACCGAACAAGCATCTTGGCTCAATAGAGAGAGTATGACTTCTGAGCAAACCTTTTGGCTAAACCTTTTTACAAACAACTTGTATGCAGTAATAATTAAACAAAATGACCAAGCATATTAATCCATCGTTCCAACCTTAATAAACTTCATAACAGCCACAACAAACCAAAAACTTCACAGCCCAGCACAATTATGAACATTAAATCCAAAACAGAGGAATAAAATGCAAGAGGACTAACTTATCTCCATCACCAACAGCAGCAAACTAAGATTCTAGAGGAGAGGAAGATAAAGATCGCATCAACAGTCAGACAAGAGTAAGAAAAGACGAATTCCAATCCTTCTAACCACCAAAAAATCGAACAAAGCAAGTGGGAAGGATGGCACAGCGAAGCTGGAAAACTCAGAACCGTAGCAAGCCAAGGAATCACAATGCCGCATCAGCGACGACAACTCTGACGGCGAGGAACAGTGTGAGGAGTGACGAACCAAAGGAGGGCAAGTGGAGGGGTTAGGGTTTAAAGTTCATGAGTCATTCTCTTAGTCTCTCCTCTCTCTCGTTGAACTGAAAGCATCAAAAGAAAAATATGCTGCAAGTCTCTCTATTTTTTTTTTTTTAAAACATGGGTATTTAAGAAATTTTCTTATAAAACTGAGCAAAAATAAATTCTCCTTTAAACAGGGCTGGGGTTCGAACCTGGAGCCTTTGGCCTTCTTAAGGACCTTAATTACCATCTATCTCCAAGCTCTATTCAGTACTCAAGCTACAACAATGAATATAAGTATTAATTAATTTATTATGAAAATTTCAAGATTATTACAGATCCCATCAAGGACTCAACTTCAAGGGTTTGGATCCACAGTCCTATATTGGGAATTATGAATTATGCAGAGCTCCACTTCAAAAGAACTGCAGAGACCAACAAGACATGGAACCCATTGAAGGAAATGACAGTGCAGAAGATGAATTTCTATCTTCATTCTATTTTGGGTTAGGAGTTGGATTTGCCACAGCTTTCTGGGGAGTCAATATTGCTATTTTCTTCAATAGGAATTTTAGGCATTCCTACTTCAGATTCCTCTATCATATCAGAGACAAACTTTATGTTATGATGGTCTTCAGGATAAACCGTTTACGTCGTTGAATACGTACGTGGCATTGTGGTAACTGAAACAAACCTCTGATTTAAGTTTTGACTAAGTTTTTTAAATGTTATATAGTTATATATTTATCTTCCATTCAGATGACATAGCTTTGGATTATATATTATGCAGGTACTTCGTATGCACGTTTCAGTAAGCCCTCATCAAGAGTGGTTTAGACTGAACATTGCAAGGGAGGACGAAATGATGCTATTGAAGGCATACTACAAGTGAAGTTCGTAGTTTGAGTGTTACTTTAAACTCGTGTAGTATACATATACATATATATATATATATAGTTCCATGTTCTGCGTAAAATTTGTATCCTTAATTAGTATGCGCCCTTAAATAAAGGGGAAATTAAAATATTTCTTTTTAGTAAGCAATGGGAAATGGCCTAAAGTTTTTTATTTATCACTGTTAAAGGAAATTAAGCACTGCCATCAACTCCTATTCTTTCCTGTAACCTTTGCTTATTTTTTCTTTTAAAAAAATGGGACATATGATTCCAATTCAGATGTTTTATATTTAAAAAGTAAATAAATGCATAAAATTCCTTCTATAGAGAGATGGAGTTGACAAGTTAGACGGACGCTAATAAGCATCCACCCAACTCACATGAGAAGCCATTAAAAACAAATCAAGATTGGAGTAACGACAGGGAACCACCACAAAACATATTCATTTAGTTACGGATAATCCGTCTTCATTGCAGATCGAAATTTGAAAAAAAAAATGTTTTTTTTGTATAATTATTAAACTCTTAAATAGAAAAAGGATGACGAAAAGTTAAATATTAGCAACGGATTTAGGGATGGATTTTTCTGTTTCTGAAAGGCATGTCTCCAAATTCGTCTTTAGTTTGGCAAATTTCAAATAAAATTATCTGGACCTTTGTCAGATTAGTTTGACACTTATCCAGAGAATTTTTTTCCACCGAAATATATGCGAGATATATATATATATATATATATATATATATCAATCATAAGACACAAAAAACACTTATTTAAATGCTTCGACACTGTTTGATTTTCCATCAAGTTTATTGGTTACATGGAGTATAAATTTGGAGTTGCAGGACATGCATGCCACAACAAAAAAATTGACTTTTAACGGCAATAAAAAGTCACTATTGAAAAGTCATTGCTGTAGCAATCGTGGCTAAAATTTTTATAAGTTGTAGCGGCAACATTTGTTGCCACTGAAAGATACTTTCGATGACAACCTTCTTGTCACCACTAAAAGTACTTTCAGCTTGTCGCCGTCAAAAGTGATTTTCAGCAATGACTTTTTTGTCGCCATTGAAAGTGATACTCAAGAAAAACTTGTTTTACTGATGCCACATCATCACTGCCGACCACCACGTCCCTACCGGTTGGTCGCTACATCATCACCGACCGGGGGCGCCACGTCATCACTAGCCCCTCCACATCATCATCGGCCACCTCCATGTCATTGCCACATCACCACTTTCATGCCACATCACTCCTCCCCACCACATTACCGTCCAAATATTTTCACCTTAAATGTGTCTTCTTCAAGGTTCGAACTCGTGACCACCTCTTTTTGTATCCAATCTTCTTACTATTGAGCTAGATTGAATTTGTTTATTACTATTGCAAAATAATATATATTATTATATTATACTTTCAGTGATGACATTAGAAAGTCGCTGTTAAAAGTCACACCTTTAGTAGTGACTTTCTAAAGTCTCCGCTAAAAGTTTGAGGCTGAATGGAGAACCGAAAGACTTTCAGCGGTGACCCTAGAACCCTTCAGTGGTGACATCACCACTGAAGGTTTTATATTCAGCGGTGACTTTTTGTGTCGTCGTTGAAAGGTATACTTTGAGTGGCGACATTTTTGTCGCCGCTGAAAGTCTTACTTTTAGCGGTGACTTTTTAGTTTGTTTTATCGTTACAGAAAGTCATCGCCTAAAGTCTTTTTTTTTTTTGTAGTGTGCCCTTGCAATTATTCATAATATCCAGACCCACCTAAGCCCAAGACTATTTAAATATTAGAGAGGCCCTTGGCTCTTTGTCTCCATGTTCCAAGTTTAATTCAATTAGTAAGAAATTGACTTATAATTTATAAGGTCATAAGATCGAGACATTGTGAGTGCTTTTAGAGCCCATGCATGTTCTAGGCCTGGTTAATCCTTGAGACCTAACTCACCTAAACTTTTCATGTAAAAAAAAAAAGGTAATATGGTTATTAAACCCATTAATAAGGAGTACTTTCAAACACTGGAAGTACAGCGATTCTTTAACAATCGTTGTGAACGTCACGCCAGCATGTAGGCAACAATTCTCAAGTATGTGCATATGCTATATGCATGAAGTTGAGAACTTGAAAGACTTTATGGTGAAGAGACTAGTAAGCTGAAAATAGATCCGTATATGTTATAAGCTGTTAAAGCTTCCTCTGTTGGCGTCTTCCATCTTCCACTCCTTTTTTTTTCTCGCCTTTTCTCCTTTCTTATATTGAAATTTAGAAAATACAAAAACCGATACCTACTGCCATATCCTGTCACTCTCGAGTGATAATTTCTTAAATGATTTTATATTTTAATTTTTATCTTTCTTTTAAATTCAATTTTTTCACTTTCTTTTAAATTTTTTGGTATAAACCATCCGGTATCCAACCGCGCCTTTTCTGGGCCCCAGCCTCTTTGGGCCAGTTGTACCCGAGCGATCGACTAGTCCGAATTCGGGCCGGGCGACAAGTAAAGCCCTCCCTAGTACCCTTTTTAACAAGTGAGGATTCGAACCCCCGCCCTCAAAGAGCAGAGACTCGCCTCACTTGTGACCTAGCTAGTCACCACTAGGCCAGGAGTATTCGGGTACTTTCTTTTAAATTTTAAATTTAATGTTATAATTATTTAAATTCGAATTTTTTAATTTCATTCAAATCTCAAAATTTTAAATTTTGCAACATTTTATTTTGCAATGGTAATTTATTTTTATTTATTTTTCATACTTATTCATTTTGTTTTTTCTTGTCACCTTTATTTTATAAAAAATAAAGTTCATGTTTTTTTTTTTTTTGGGTTAACATGAAGGTGATGAGATTGTGAAAAAATGCGGTGGCACCGGATTCGTGTTATGATATTGTTGGGATTTGGGAAGGAGTGAACCCAGAATCAAGGTGGCCTTTGGCAAAAACAAAAAGAAAACAAAAGGGCCCAAGTTAGTAGAAAGTAAGAGCAAAAAAAAAAATTGCACCATGACAGCGATTTTAGGCTGAGGGCATTTGGATCACTCCAAGAAAAATTATTTTACATTTTTACAAGAACAAACTTTTTTTTTGAAATATTTACTTTATATAGCGAAAAATCGTTTAAAAAAAAAACTTAAACCAAATACTCTTACATAAAGATTGTTGTGAATAACCTTTTCCGCAGGCTATAGTTCTTGAGACTGGATTTTCTTTTCTTTTCTTCTGCTTGTTGCTCCCCTTTATTATGGTTCATTATTTCTATTATCTAATAGCTATATAAATAGCCAACTGAACTAAGTTCCTAATAAATTTAATAAAATATAAAATATAAAAAATATTTTTCTATTATTTATGTATTTATAATTATAATAAAATAGCCTTCCTTATCAGACCATCACCACATTCACTTTATTTTAAGTTTATTGACGCGAAATAAAGGATTATTTCATTCCACTAATTCCACAAATATGTCTAAATTTTTTTTTTCCTTTTCTTTATACTTGGCATAAAATAATTCCCCAAGATTTGTTTTGCCGTACGAATAAGTAAGTGATCATATATATATATATATATTTGTAATTTTTAGGGATGATCAAATGTGTTATTTTATTATATTATTATTTCGTTCATTTTAATTTTTATACGCTCGTACCAAACAAAAGAACTCTTCTCTCCTTCTGTTATTCTTTTGTAATGCCGACATATATTTGAATATATTAAAAAAAAATTTTGGGATGGAAATCTCTCTCCTTAATTCTCTTTCCTTAAATTTTATTAATTAATTTTAAAAAAATCCCTTCGAGAACAAACCTGACCAAAGGAATATGCTGGTCTTAGTTCGGCCCCAACCTGCCCGCAATGCACTCATCATTTTCGCAAATAACACATCTGTTTGAGTTGTAACATAGTACTAGTATTTTTCTAGAATTAGTTTATTTCGATCAGCCAATTCAGAAAACTCGCTAATATCTATTTTATAAATTCTTCAGACGAGCTGCATGTTCCAGATTTTCCTGATCCCTAGCCTACTAATAAGATGTGGGAACACAGTAGTAATAAAGGTGGCCACACCTGCTGGTCAAAAGAAAAACAAAAGGTGGCCAACCCAATTCGCTCGTTAATTGGATTTGGTGAAATTTGTAGGACCATTGATTTTTTTTTTTT
This sequence comes from Neltuma alba, assembly GCF_004799145.2. Taxonomy (NCBI): domain Eukaryota; kingdom Viridiplantae; phylum Streptophyta; class Magnoliopsida; order Fabales; family Fabaceae; genus Neltuma; species Neltuma alba. The sequence goes on along the minus strand of NW_021633065.1, from coordinate 1,286 downwards.
TGTTCCAAGTATATCATAGTATCATTTGCATCTAAAACAAGTGGAAGACTTTTCAAAGTTGAATTGGTTTGTAGCGGACAAAGCAAATTGACTTGACCCATCATCAAATTGGGGGCCATTTGAGAGAGTCTCACTCATGAAGGTATTAATGGGTCAAATTTTATGGCCACCTTATCTTTGTTTTTGATACTCCTCACTCGGACGAAGAATACTGATCAAAGTCATCCATATATTTTTAATTTATTCAAATACTACTTTCGATCCTAAATATAAGAGCTAGTTTAACTTTTAATTTGGTTTCTAAATATAAGATTCTAATCCACTTTGTCTCTATATTTATCTATTTTTTTCAAAATAGTCCTTGTAGTAGTTGCACATATTGAATATTCTATCAAATGATAGTTCTAACTAATACACATGGTTAGTAAAGGTATTCTAGAAAAGACAATATTTATTTATTACAAAACTAACTTGACAAACTTTTTTAATCTATTCAAATTAGTCAATTAGCTTTTATATTAAACACTGGAGGTGTTATAAACGTGTGCGTGCGTGCGTGATAACTGGAATCACATAAATGAAGTATTGACAACAAGTTATGAAAAGACCATAATTCTTAAACTGAATGTGATAAATGATGATCGAAAAGGTCATCATGACAAAAAATATAAAATTCCAATATGGTGGAATCATTTTTCCATCAAGTGAAAGAGATCTTTGTAAGACTTTTCAATAATATATGGAATTTTTGAGGGGGGAACAAATTTGTTGTCTATTTAGATTGAAATCGATTTTTCATTTATGCCATTTGAATTAAAAAAAAAATTATACTCTTATATATAGTTGATGTCTTCATGAATATTTTTGCTATTTTCTGCGTGTCTCAGAATTGACGCAACTTTTTTCAGGGGCTCGATACAGAAGATGGGGGGAAATTTTCTTTACTGAAATGTAATGCTTATCTCTAAGGTATATACCATGACACGTGGTAGCAAATGGTTGAATGGATGACTTTTGAAAAGTTGAGTCAACATGATCCATCAAGCTGCAGGACTACTCAAATTATGGGAGTGAGAGGAGAGGATCTTGCATCCTTCCCTTGCCATCCTCCTTCTCAATGGTATATGGTTTTAAATATACAACTTTAAACTATTTTACTATGTGTGCAGAAGCTCAAGGGTTTGAACCACCACTTCTTCACAAATTGGTTCAATTTGTAACATGATAATGACATGGATGAGAAGATCGTTGACATGACGACTCACTATGATGAACATGTGGCGACA